>NW_025765753.1:0-113545 GCF_003918875.1 Haliotis rubra
TGGAAATCCTCTTTATAGTAGCCAAATAGTGCCGGATCCCTTCCAGCTTCCTTTCCGATGAAGTTTAAGACCATAACCTCCGTTTTCATGACATTAAGGATGACACCACAATACCACAATTTTGATCGCGAAGGTGCTTCAACTTCCAACAGCATATGAAACTCATTAGCATAGGGTTCGTTCACTTCATGCTGGCCTTATCCTTTACACGCGCCATATATGGACTGCTTCAACTTCCTTCTTTCCTTCTCTTGCTTCTTCTTTATAGCCCACGCGATAAAGGGTGAGATTCATCCGCTTTGAGGAACCGGGTTAATTGTTGTGCCAATAACAGCGATGCCCGAAAACGAATGTTTAGACGCCGTAGCAATGTTCTTGAAAGTGTTGCAAACATTGTCTTCGACTTCATCAGTATTCTCCATTATTGTCGAGATGGAAGAAGTCATGCGTTGATTGCACGACTACGATTGAGTCGTGGATAAGCTCAAGTCCGCCGTTGTAGGCCCTTTAAGATGACGGCTCATCCATATTAGTTGATATTGTTAAAGGACGTGAGATCTTTGTAGGTGTCTCCAGATAGAGGGATGAAAGGCGCTTTGAATTTTCGCCTCCCTTCGCCTTGTAGAGATCTTTGTAGGTAGATTTTCAATGTTTCGACTGACATATGATAGATCCCGAGACTGCGGCTCAAGAACCGACGGCGCTGGAACGTGAAATTCATTCCCGTCCGGCCGACCGGCAGCTGGTCTCTTTGCCAGAAACTTATCCAACCCAGATGCATGATGCCGCGATGCAATCAAACTGTATCTGCTCCCCAAAAGTCCAGAGCGCAAGTATTTCGGACATCCGCCGCCGCCAAGCAAATCAGAACAGAGAGTTTCTGCCGTGTCCCGTATGTCCTTCTAGGTCCGTAGCCACCGCGAGATGCCGCATCACGCTGAGATCCCGCCATACTTCTAAACTTTGCCGTCTCCAACTTCAAAGCTTACGGTTTCGCACCCCGGCAATTTCTTGGCCGCCTACAGACCCTACGGCGATAACCGCGTTTATGCCGCTGAAAGTATGCGTAGAGTGTTGAACCTTTAATCAGCTTTAGTTTGTCTTAGATTATCAGTAGAGTCATTATTTCGAGATGTGTTAAAGTTATCGCAGTGAAGTCCTTTCTCTTCAACATACGCTTCCTTCAAAATCCTCTGGTATCACATTTCAGGTACGGTCGTCGCATAAGCCGCGGTTGATCTATCGTGAGGGTTAGTAGATCACCGGTATGTCGCTGCCTGGCGAATATCCTCTTCTCTCAAAGTTTTGATATCGCCCATCGTTGATTTCCGCGTAGCCACATTGGTGTACCGACACGAATTAGGGTCGTCACCGCAGGTTGACTGCAAGTTTTGCGAATTTCGCTGCACGAATTTGCCGGTACCGCTTCGATTTTCGGCAACACCTCAAGCGTATTGCCGGAGGCGTTTAGTTTCACCGTCTCAGGAAGATGCTTAGAGCATCTGCTACCATGCCAGGATTCCTGAACCGGAGACAAATGCAGTATTTCGGTTTGCCGATCATCGTAGACTTCCCAGAGTCCACCATAGATGGTTCGTGTCCGGCCCGGTGAAGTCCTGAAGCGAGTCCAGACTGCGCCCAGATGAGCTCACGCCCGTAGCGGGCCGCAGTTGTGCTTCAGCAAGTCATACCCAGCGCCGATGCGAGAAATTATCAGGCGAATTTCGCCACAAGTAGTGGTAACTGGAGAAAGCTGAGATACGTTTGTTGAGCCTGACTCAACGCCTCTTCCGGGACCATCATACGAGCCCGCGAGCGTGACGAAATGAGTCTTGAATAAATCGCAGAGAGTCTTCGTGTGTCGCAGTTCCTCGCATTGAAAGGGAGATTAGCCATTATCCGTTTATAGGTACCGATGAAGTTTGCCGATCGGGATGATGACCTGAATTTCAACGTCTGTAAAATGCGGCACTGCGAGATCTTCGATGTATATGTGACGATTGCTATCACCGAGTAAACAATCAGGCGTCGACGATATGCCCAGATGGTAAGCACCTTCCATTGGCGACGCGAAGATGGAATCGCAGGTACTTCCTTTGTTCCTATGCCGACGCGAAGATAACGCGATCCGGTGATGATGTTACAGGTAGTCTTTATCGACGCACAGTTGCTCCAGTTGAAGATGCAGTCATTCTGAACTTCGGCGACTAATGCAGATACCTGCTGAATTCCCATGTTGGTACATGTCGAACTTTCCTGTTCTTCGGTACCAAGAAGATTGGGGAGAAAACCGCGACAAAGCCCTGTTTATTTCTTTTCGACGCCTTCTTCGCGGATACATGCTGAAATTTCCACTGCAAGAGAATAAAATAGAAGCTGTTGTCAACGGTGTAGCAACAGCCAGAAGTCTTTTGTTCTCTGCAGAACGGGACGAAGTCGCCCCAGCACTTCACTCTTCCAGCAAGCAGACGTTCAATTACTGCCGAAGCCAGAAGGGAACGCCGGGAGCGACCCGAAGCTCAACCATATCCTTCAGCGCTGACAGTTCCTGGCCTTGTTTCGCCCGGGTTACCTTCTGTGGAGCTCTGCCAGTTTACCTGGGGTGAATTCCTGCCTTCCGGATGTTTTACTTTTTCAATGGTTTCTGTGGTCTCGGCAACTTCTAATTCGCCGAAGTTATGACGCTCGACGGATAACACTGACTAGTGTATCGAGCGGACTTCTGGATCATCGTTTGCCTCTCGGACTCTTTTCACGCCTTCAGATGATGCTGACCACGGAGTCGGCGTTGACTTGCGAGCATTACCCAACTGCTGGTGAGATTGTCGCACGACGGTGCAGATCAATTTATCTTTCAGAAAGTCGTTTCTACACGACAGGGTTTCATTACGGCTCTTTATCGCTGGCACTGAAAGGAAGGCACGCCGGTAGTTGCGTCTTATACCAACTTTATCTCCGACAGAGTCGCCACGATCTGTAGTTCTCACCATTTATGAAGCTCATGGCAGCCCAGAACTTCGCTGAATGGTGATACTTTTGACCGAATTGCTGTCTTCCAGAAGGTTGCGCGAGGTTCTTCAGTTGTTATCGATGGGCGGCGGCGGCACGCCCCTGCCGAATATGGCGATGCAATGCTTCATTATCTTCTATGCGATGCAAGTTCTGGTTCATTTGCGCCATCCGCTGATTTGACCAGCACGAGTGTCGATTCCACCATTACCAGATTTAGAGGCTTGTTCTCAAGATGGTTGTTATTGTGTTCTCTTCTCCCGCACAAGATCTCATGCGAGTGTTCGGATTCGGCACGGCACCCCAAAGATATGTTTAATTTGACCGATAGCACTTTCCTCGGAGTTTTCGACGTTCTGCCTCTAGCGTGGTGATTCTCCAGTGAAATGTTCGATTTGCCGTCCGGTGACTGAAGAGGAGGATAATATGCCTGAAGTGAACGTTCGGTTCTGGCTCCAGCGCCGCAGATTCATCGCTGTCTGACAGCCGTACCCACAGCCATTATTCTAGCCAGTCCGGAATATACGAAATGCATAGCGCATTTAAACAGTTATCATTAATCATTCATACGACTCAAAAGTTCTTCCTAACTGTCCTCGCATGTTCTAAGAATGGAACACAAAATATTGATAAATTAAATCAGATAATGTTTATCGTTGGTCAGCTTGTTCCAGCAACAACGGTGCTAGCAATTAGATAATAAATGGAACAGTACCACAACCGCATTTAATGCGTTGATCAGTTACAAACAAGATAAAATCAAAGTCAATCAACGAATGGGTAAAATAGATAATACGGTACTTCAAACAGACAATACATCGAACGAATGTCGATAAAGCCACTTTAGTGAAGGTGCTGCCCAACATGATTACACCATAGCAGGGGATCGCTTATAAACGCCTTCAGGGCTGGGTTAGAAGGCGATGAAACATGGGGTCGAGCGCAGATTCGAGCTTCCTCGCCAAAACAGTTAAAGGAGATAATATGAGCGATTATCCGCTTTTTGAAGCTATCGCATGATCCATGTTCCGACTATCTTCGCTAGTTAGCGCGATATCAAAGCACCAAGCATTTGAAACAGATAAGCGAAAATATATGTAACCAACGCAGAAACATTTATGACAATTTAAAAACATTTCAATAAATGCATGCATTTCCGAAGTTTCGTTGCATGAAAATAATGAAATCCTCGTCACTAAAGAAATTTATTTATTTTCAAATTCATATATCTTTCACCAGTCACCTTCACAACTGTAGTGAACTATACTAAAAGACAGAACAGATGCTGAAGCCTTCAACCAGTATTATCATCACCTAATCCAGCAAAACAGCTATTTTAAGTGCAAATGCATCATAACAATTGCTCAAATAAACAATCTTTCCTCAAATTTCGACAATACCAACCTCTCATCCTTCCAAAGATTCAACAAAATCCTCACCGTCATCATCTCCATCAGCAAAGTTGAGCGACAGTATTATTCGCGTTCGCGTACAGCATAAGTCCTTCATTATGCTCTACCGCTACCGTCGCGTCCCGGCCCGCAGTTTCAGGTCTTCACCTGTCTCCTGCAAAATACGTCGCCTCCAGGTTCTTTAATTAGGTCATTGCGCCCGGACAGTCTTCTTCCGGAACCGTGACCAATCATCAATAGTAATGGAAGTCGAGCACGGTGCCACCCGATCCGGAACATTTAGCTATTTAGTCGCACACACCATTCATGATGTAAATGTTTGGTAACGTAGTATTTGTCAAATCGCTGTATGCTTTATTTGAAGTTTCGATTACGTAAACCGATCTGGTTTGACAGGTCGCCGTAAAGCTTTTTTTTCCGTTCGAAAAGTAATAAAGCGATTATTGGCATAATGATACCTCCTGAGCCTGGCTAATAGGTGAATGTCTCTTTCAGACAGATTTTCTTCTTCCTCAAACTCCTGGATAGAAGCCCACGACTGACTTTCGCATAAGCACCGAAACATTGTCATTGTCATCAACGCGAAGTTTTAAAGAAAAAGTCTCATCATGTCGCGCCAATTTCCGAAACATCATCGCTCAACGACAGATACGGATTAAGTCAATCGTTACCATCCGGTTCCAGTCAATAACAGAACCACACTGCAATATATCGACAGTTTCAGATCGCCGCAAAACCGTTAAAGCTTCAACCGTCAACACCCTTTCCTTCACGTTCGCAGATCGACGAACGCTTCATTCCTTACCCGAAATATTTTCTGTCAGTCTCCGGTTCATTAGCGATGTTCTTACATCTACGGTTTAGTTCAAGGTGTCAACGCTTCGCAATGAACAAACCAGTCCAACAAGCACATGTACGCTTCACTTTATGCATCATCATCGAACAACAGCTCCAAAGAACAAATCAAATGCGAAAGTGAAAGCGAGCGTTTACACCGCTTTCAGTTGGGTATTCAATATCGATGAGACCAGCTTCATCATTGTACCAATAGGGAATGAGCAGCCTGGGCTTTCTGTCACCAGTAGCCATTCTCAACGTCTTCAACCAAATGTAATCGTTGATTAATAAACACGGCTCAATAAAGGAATATCAAATGTTCTCGATATTGCGTATGGATTTACTGTTTTTGTCAATATTCAGGGGACACCAGAAATGGATCAATATCAGTGTTCATGAGTAAGAACACTTCGACTGGTTCGACACCCCGTCCTGTTTCGAATACCTGAAACCCTTATCATACCACCATATACCATCTCTGCCGCATCGAATTCCTGCCCGCATCTGCCTATCTGTCGTTACCGATACCGCGGTTCGTAAACGTCTTCTGATCAGCGTTTTACACTGTGGATACCAGTAATATCGGTGCGTCCAATACCGAATAACGAAGATTGGAACGCGACTTCAATCTTATCAGCTGCTCCATCGATGCCTTTCTCATAACGTAATCATCGGTTCGAACACTTCGTTAACAACATTTTTCGTTTTGTTCGTTACATTGTCATGCTCTATTTCAGTCATGATTGAATTTTATTCTGAAGCGATTCGTTGATTATTTTCGCTTTATACCAGTCGGGTTTCAAAGATGAAGTAAAAATAATTCAAAGAATTACAGCTCCTTATATGCGCATTAACAGTTAACGACGCAACCAATTTTTTCGATGATCGATCGGTTATAACAATCATAATCATGAGATTTTCACCTTCAACGACTAATGAATACTGCATCAATACGAACTTGTTAACTCATCTAAAAATCCAGATGCGCCGCCGAAATAATCAGTCTCAATACATCTCAATGCTGTTTTCAGCATGAAATTAGTCTTCGACAGATGTTCACGTTCACTTCGCGCTAATAACAATACCGTGTTCAAGACAAGCTGTGTACCGTCGTTAAAGAGGCTGGGGAGCAGGCATAACGATAGATGTCTGGTTCGACGGCAGTCTGCAGGAGTGCTGTCAGCTGTTTCTCGCAAACAAAAGCCCTCAACACCGACTAAGCCGGTTTCAAACAAGCCGCTTCGTTAACCAGCACTAAAGATTACTATTCACGACAAAATACCAGCGCATATTGTTTTCGTCATATCTCCATGATATAGTTCCTTTAACTGCTATCTGCCTGTCAACGATTTGTTGAAATGAATAAAGTTTCAGAAATGATGCGTTGGCCATGTATCAAGTCCATTTAGATACCGGCGGTTAAAGCCAGTTCTGTGGTTTTCACAGACTAATAACAGAGATATGCCGATTTATTAACAAGAGAGCCAACTAATAATGGGTCATAAGCAGTTTTATCGCGTTGGCAGGCTATCAAATAACAATGACCTGTTATCGTTCGTAAACATACAGACTCTGCCGATGTTACCTTGTTAATATCACAACCCCTAAAGTTGAAAACTTTCATTTCAGCGTCTTCTTCAAAGACAACTAAAAAATGGAGGATCTGCCACGCGCAGTGGCGAATTCGACGTTGGCGTTCTAAAAGAGTTCTCAATACCGAATTTGCCGTTGTTGCCAGAACCGAATAAAGACAGCAAATGTCGGTCGATATTTTATTCGCTATGTTTTCCGAGGATCAACGAATATTACCAATAGCTTCCGAAGTTCACCGACTGCTCACGTCGTTCGCCATAAAGTTAACGTCGATTGCAGGTAACAATACGGCAACATTACCAAACCCTCACAGCTGGAGGCGCAGAACATCAGAAACCAATATCTTCATTGTTATGCCGCACTGATTCCTCCCAACATCATCATTGCAAACATAAATTTCATATTCTCATCATATCAGGTCTAAGCACCATTTTGAAGTCGCGTCACCAGACTCCTCACCGCACCCAATGGCAACAGTTCGATTCGGAGATCACAATGGAACATCAACACGTTATTTCGTCAGTACAATTTCGAGCTTCTTCCCCTTCTGGTCGCAGCTTCGATGCGGACGTCATTAAGAGAAGAATGAGCGGGAGTTTACCAGACAGAACATGGTCAGACCGTGCCACAAATCAGGATGAAGTACCTGTTCATTAAGTTAACGGCGATGACCCGCCTTCAATTAAACACCGCAAATTTCAATGATCATAATCGGCTGGCGAGTTCGTCCGTCAGCATCGGTGCCGTCATGCTGCCCACGAAGCGCTTCATAAATCATTAAGATTGGGAAATAACGGTAATTACCGGCAAATAGCGTCGACAAACATTTCGCCCCGATACCTTCCGTTCGAAGGTCGCGACGCAACATAATTAATATGTCGGTCAACATTCGGCAGCCGTGACATGAACACTGACTGGCCGTCGGGCGAGCTCACCGGAGACGAACAGAAAAATGCTTCGACCGATATCATTACATTGATCCACGTAGCCAGGCGCACGACCATCAGAAATCACCAAAGCTTCGACCAATTCGTCCATTCCGGGTCATCACTTCACTCCACCAGCTAACTATTCTTACCCCAACTTCATCAAAGCCGAGTTGTATGAAACAATCATTGACGTAAAGATCATCAGCGTATGCAGCAGTCTGACGCCGAAAGTTCACGCCCAAGACAGCATACCAATCTCATCTATAAATCAACATCCTTCAGTTCGAACACAGAACTTCGAGTAAGAAATGACGACACGGAATATCAAAGACTGATCCCCTCATTAACGGTTGCATCCGAGCAAGCCGCCAGGGAGAGCACAGTTTCAAAACGACTGTTTCTAACCGGCCAGAAGTCGCAGTACAAAGACGCCGATCCAGCATCACCACAAAGCGCAACCGGGCATCAAACCGACTCTCGTGTATCGGGCGGTCTGTCTGGCCACGGTTCTTTCGCCGTCTTCAGAGAAGGCTTTATGACTTCTGACGATCTCAACAGGTCAAACAGCTCATCAGTTCTGGTGAGATCGTTCTATAGTCCCATTCCCAGAAGCAGGATGAATACGGTGTCGACAAATCAAATGCTCTCATCATCTCCAATCGATACCGATTCGTTCTTTTCAATCCGCTCGACAGAGTCGCTATCGCAGTCAAAGCCCATTTTTCCAAGAGCAGGGCATGCCTGCCGTTCAGATCTGGTCCTCATCAACTGTTAACGTACGATTAGCGACATAAGTTAATGAAACTATTTCCAGCCTCAACGACCCCACAGCGTATTGATATCATCATTACCGAATTGAGGTTGATTCGCAGCAATACGGTTCGGGATGACTCAGCCAGCGGGTTATCTTCCGGTCGCCGCGATTCACCATTGTGCTGTCGCCCAGCCAGATATTCGCAAATATGACAATATTTCCACTATCGTTGCGCATAGATTAATACTGACACCTGCATATCAGAAGATGAAGAAACATTCGCAGCCACATCATTTGATAATAAATGCGCTGAATGCCTTTTGCCGATTATCACGCAGCATTATCATATCCATGATATGGTTGTATCATTATGATGCCATCAGTTAACTCACCACCACGTCACGATCATCAATGGCATATTTATTCTGCATGCTTTTTCGAAGATTTCAGCAACAAATGAAGCCCAAGTTTTGAAAGCGACGAAGTTCTCCGGAATTCAATATCCTTCATTTCTAGATCGGCCGACGGTGAAGAGTTCACGGTATCGTCAGCCTTCTTACGGAGGTGACGTCGTTACCATTCGTCATATAACCGAGTGAATTATTAGTTTTTCGTTAATCAGCAATATTCATAGCAGTTCGGTCAATCGAACGGACCGAACAATAGCATGTTAATGATTCGCGCCATTAACCCATTTATCAATAGACGTCAATCAGTCAAGCTTTGTCGATCAATTTGTCTCGTTAGTCTTCAAAACAGTTACGGTCACCGAAGGCTCATTCGACTTCGTCCCCGTCAAGATAAGACTCGACATATACATTGAGCCGATGCATTATAATTACGCACTTAAAATCCCAATAAATTCAAAAGACCAAGATGACGTAATGATCGCCGCAATTTCGAAGTGACCCGCAGCGACACGGTAGACATCCAGCCGCTGGTAATGCGTGAAACAATACGGTTCCGGCTGCTTAGTTCGTAAAAAGCCGACTTCAGATCGTCACTCTTTCATTCCATCATTATCGCATACTCCCCGTTCTTTCCGTTTATCAACAGTCCGAACAGATAAAGGCGTTGTTATTCAGCCGAGATAATGAATATTATTTGTGTTGTCGCTGACACCGAAGTCACATCAAAGGCACGACATAAAATATCAACACTTCTTAAAAATATAGATCAAAATATTGTCAATTTTAAATGCCTTCATCTCAGCCATGAATCATTGACGACACGATGTCAATTAATTATTATTTCGAAATATAGTGCCATCATGCTCCATGCCTGCGGATATGGAAGCAAATCCGACCCCTCAGTTACCATCATAGCGCGAGATTGTATAAAATCATCGTTAATATTAAATTCCATGTCGCGAGAAAAACACTTATCGTTCATCAGGCACCAACTGACCGCATCAGCTCAGTACGTTCAACACGCTCATGCAAGAGTTCAATAGCACGCCTGTTGAAATAAAGTTTATAAGAGTCACGCCGTTAAAATTAATGTTCGTCGCTCATCGACTGATCGACGTCCGAAAACACAACTAAAACGTTCATAAACGACGAAATGTTGCAGCGAATTCAAAAATCAATTTTGCCGATAATGAGTCGACGAACCGCGTCCTCGAATGCTCGATTCCTTCGCCTTCAAAGAGTATTTTGTCATGGCCTGTTTTCGAGCTATATCGTTCGTTCGAATGACTACTTTAGCGTCAATTCAGATGAATATAACCAAAATGCCTGCGAAGCTAATCGATTTATCATATTTCAAAATCGATTAAAAGGGGAGTAACTCAAACCGGTGAATGAAAGCCGTGGTAGTGTCTTTCAACCGAACATGAATAAATATTGTCTTGTTCCGCTTTAAATAACATATTTCATTAATATCTTTCATAAGGCAAAACAAGAGTAACAGCGCAGCATTCGACGAAAGAAACATGTCATTAATGTGGAGACGTATTGCGTAAATCACCCTCGATTTGCAACCGAGAGCGAGATTGATCGTTATCACATTCGCCCTATACGTACCGGGGATGTGGTAACATTTAACAACATGCGCATATTGAAAAGAAAGACGATAGTGCCGCTAACGCATTAAAGATGCATCACCGAAAGACGTTATTGTTATAGATTTATCGATCGGTCAGTTCCCCGCGCATGCGCGAAGCGAAATCACGCAGCGGCAACATAATAAAGTTCGTCACTGACATTTGTTCACGTTTCGTTTCGGTCATAATTAAATTCAAAAACGGAAGTTTCGATTGTTTCGAAGAATATGAACCACCATACCAACCATGTTGCTTTTGCCGAAAGATGTTGCCGTCCATGAGTCTTCACGGGTTATTCCTCATCAAATCAATTATCCTTTAATTGTGTTCCTCTCGAACATAAAATACTGACGATATATAAAGTTATCAAATCTTCGATAAACAGCAGAAGAAAGAAACAGCCATACGGTTTTCATTGTGCCGACAAGCAGAAAAGGCGCGCGTGAACCGCGCCGCGTTTCCGGAGAAGTGGCGTTACTTTCGGAGAGCAGTGGCGCATTTCCGGGAAGGCGTACACCCGTTAGCGGTCATTTATCGGGCCAAACGGGGCAAAAGTCGCGAGCGTGCCCCGATATCCTCAATGAAAGTTATTGCGAAGTTTTGCAGGAGCCATAACATCTGTGAAACCCGGAAGATGATTTGAACCGTCAGTAAGAAAGGCCCGACTACCAGGTTACTCACGAAAGGCGACGTTAATTACGCCGCAGAAAGCGCAGGACGAATATTAGAACAACATCTGTCTTCCGAATGAACCAAAGAAAACGCAAGTCTTAGTCATCAATCATAAAATGCATGAAAGAATATCATTCAGAACTTCGTAATTCAGACTTCCGTCAATATATAGACCGCTTCGATATGAGCCAATACAGCCGGCTTATCGACCATAACATCACGGAATAACATACATTTAACGTTAAAGGTGCCGACGATAAACAGTAAACGTCCTCCTCAGTGTCTGCGTCCGGCGATAGCCGCCTTTCGAGCGAAAGCGTCGTCGCCATCCCGTGTTATACGGCGGCGGTTCGTAACAATGAGTTCGAGAATTGTTATCAACAACAGAGCGATAACCGGGGACAACATTTATCAGCGTGTCAACATGTCAACGACGTTAGTCGCCCTTTACGGGTGAAATATTCACTCCTATCCGACCGTCGAGTCACCCGAAAAGTAACAGCGACGCATTTGAAAACATGACGGCAAGAAATCACCGCGTGATATTGCCAAAACGGCGCAAAAATCGACAAAGTTAAACAGCTCTTTCATGCTGCAATTCACGTATACCAGACATTCCCATCCGGAATCATACGGCCTGTTCAGCAGCCGTATTGGCGCCGAGCTCATTGACGTATAGTACCTATTCAGAGACAAGTCTTGATCCTGTGTATATCGCTTTCCAGATAAAGGGAACAAAAGCACATCAGCGACGCCCTGCCAGAGGATATTTCGGAGAAATTATCACTAAACTATGCCATCATTACCTGTAGCACCTGCGTCTTCAGCATGAAGCATGTTTAAAATACCGAACAACGCGTCGATGACGTGGAGTGTTGTAATTAATGCCAAAGTTCAGACGTACCAATCAGCCAATAAGTGAGTCCATACCAATACAAACCAGGCAATGGGCCTCTATGCCAGTCATTGCTGTACGCAGCTCGACCTTGGGGAGACTTCCAGAATTACACCAGACAGCGAAGATTCGCGATAGCTTTAACATGGCACATGTTCGCTTGAGCAGGTTCATTGATACAAACAAGTTCGAGAACATCAACCGCCCGGTTTCATTGTAGCATATGTCATCGCGCCATACGGTTCAGAAAGCATGAACAGCAGTCCTTTCGCGAAAGGACAGCGTGACTGGCTGCGGAAGTGGCAGGCAAAACAGTCAAGCCGACATTGTTCTTCCTTCATTCATGCACTAAAGTAAAATAACGTTATAATTCCTCGCATGTGGGGACTGTTGGCGGTTTCAACGATTATCGCGGTGAAACCAAGCCGTACGATTAAGTGAATCACGCACCAGTAATCCATGTGAAAGCGACAGCAGTGGGTTCGAAATCCGAAACTGGCGCGCCAGCTCACGGTAAAAACTGTCAGATAGAATTCGAATCATGACAGCACAGTTCTCCAGCCTTATTTTCTCTCGCCTCAAAGTCAAACGCAATACCAGGTTCCAGCAATTTTGAAGAGCCTCATTCACGATTCGCTCAGTTAATTAAAGTTGGTTGTTTCTATCACCAGATCTTCGAGACTCCGCCGTTAAATGCGCTCCAGACCGGTGCAGATAACGCATAGTTTATTAACATTTCGAAAATGGTTATTAATAGCGGGCACGGGCCTTTGTAAAATGCAGCAGTTTGTTCAATAGCTAATACGTTCGGGTGATAAGCACCAATACCAAGAGACGCCAAAGATAAGGTGTCTTATGTCGTTCGTTCAATGGGTCAGCCGTAATGTGTTTAGCAGTTCAGTAGTTGCTTTAGAAAACATGAGTAAAATACTTGAAGCTTCGAGCAATATACTGTTACTTCACTGTAGATACCGCCATTTAGAGCCCTCAGTGCCAGAGCCAAATCACGTTCACGAACGCGAGTTATCAAGACAGATGAGCTGGCCTGGTTGACAATACGTCAGTCGCATTCCACTGCAGACGACAGTCAGCATTCCTCATTTGTTTTACAGACCAGCAGCTGAATATTGCCCAGCGCGGCGCCAAACAATCGTCCAAGAATTGTTCGTTCATGCCCATCTCGTTTTTCATTGAGTGTCTTCGTGGTATTTATATTAGCAAATGATGATATTACGCATTGATCGAAAGTTTACATTTCAATTTCATTTTAAATCAACATTTGTCAAACCACCTTTTATCTGTTCACGGGATTTGTACCAGCGTTTCGATTGATTCAGGTCAAGCAGCCTTTGGGATTCGAGATAAGTTGGTGACGACAATATAAACCATTATTTAGTTCCCACCATCGTTAACAGGCCGAGCCACCCTTCGTTTGTCGTTCGTCCGATCATCCAGATCATCGCAGTCTCCATATTTATTACTGTGTCGTAACGGGGGTAACATCACCGACAACGAAATATTACGAGTGATGAAATGACGGTAATTATCTCATTTGTCGTTAGATGACCGAAGGTGAGCATGATCGCTTCGGTTGGATTTGCCATAATACGGCGTAGATCAACAGAAATGGTTTTCACATTCGTAAATTACGTAGAATGGAACCCGGCCCCACAGCGTTCAAGTTACCCGATCGCCCCGACCAGCAGAATAAACTCCTTGTAAACACCAGGTCTATCTAAGAAAGTTACATTTATATACGATACCGCCGCCGGAATATGTTCAAACAAAGCCAGTGGTCGTACCCTAATTGTTGAAGACACCGAACAATCAATACGGCAATCGCGCTTTCAATAACAATAACCGGCTATCGTTGTTTCGTCCATGTTAGAGTCTGCTATCGTCACGATTGTGTTTTCGGCACGCCACCCAGATATCGCGATGTTTGTGCGGTGTTTGATGTTGTGAGAAGTATAAGTCTACGCAGCTCTGACTACGCGAACACAAAATGCGTTTCGCCATCATCTCAAACACGGTATTCAAACGATGTCTCAGCGTATATATTCAAAACACATTCAAGCAGCGTGAATGTTTCGAATAGCTTCGGCGTCACGGGCTTCCGTGACGTGGACCGATTGTTGTCATTCACTTCAGCGTTCATTTATTCAGGTCTTCATTAGCATCCTTTATGTCCGGCCGCGACCACGCAGACGATATCGCACCAGAGCAGCGGTGATTTCAAGTCGATCCCGCATTCCAACAAATAATCTTCGAAGAGTCGACGACTCAGCGTTAAGACCACCAGCAACAGCGGACCACTGCAACAAGAAACGGTTGATGTTCGACGCCAAGGGAGTTATTTATGACCGGTATCAACATTCAATAAAGCCTTTCGTTTAGCCTTTGTAAAGCCGCGCCGAACTGAACACAGTAAACACGACCATCAACTAGACGAAAACAGTTCATTGATACAATATCACAAATTCAGATTGTAACATAATGGGATACCGGCAGAATCGTCGCACAGAACGTTCGTTGCGGTCGGCCATACGCAAATGAAATGATTGAAAATAGCAAGCTTCACAAACAAACAGACAGACAGACAGACAGTATGGGTGTCATCATTTCGATGTTTGATGCCGGCAAAACCAGCACGGGTCACAAGATGCCAGTTCGAAGTTGCAGGCTTCTGTGCACGCACAACATAGCGTTCTCAATAAGGAAAAAGTATAACACTTATCAAAACATCATCCCAGATTTATCATCAAGATCAATCTTTCGTCAATATATGTTGCGGAAACATTTATCCGGATGCATTTCCAACACGTATCAATTTAAATGGTATCTTCAATCACTGGCGATGCATACAATATGTCGTAGTCTGAAATATAGCAGCATATGCCTCGCCACCATGCCGCATCTCGCTTCCATGGAACCTCCGAACAGAAGAAACGCACGTTTTCAACTATCAAAACAATTACAACGATTTTGCCACGAACACCGTGTTTACCGGTTGCGCACCCGAAGACAAATACGCCAGCACCATCCGTTATCAGGTTCCGGTATCTAAAGCAGCCAGTAATAAAGTACTTCCACGAAGGTACCGTTCGCCAACATTTACGCTGTTCCGGTCATTAGACCGGTTAATCAAAACGGCAATGCCAATGTAACAGAACGACAGAGGACAGCCGTGTTCGTTTCTCAGATCAAACCTTTCTTCATTATTCGATAATTGATTTAACATGAACACCTTTCCTTCACATTGATTTAGCGATTTGAAAATACCCGTCTTTAATACGCTTCCATAGCCGAGATTCAGCCGGGTTATATCGCCGCCAGAATACGATAACAGAGTTAAACAGAATGCCGGTATCAACTACGGCATACGCAACGTTGTATTCCAACTTGTTATAACAGCGATGCGATTGAAAGACAAGAACAATAAATCAATAAAAATAAGACGCCAGTCGTACAGACGATGTGCTTTATATGAATAATGATCTACCAAACTGGCGACCTTTTTCAATCATCAAAACGGTTGATGGCCAAAATGTTTGCGCCCATAGAACACGTCCATTTCACCTTTTGCGCGTATCCAAGACGCATGCATATCAGTTCGGTACTTACCTGTCAACGCGATGTTCCAGATATTCAAGTTACCGTTTCCCCTTCGATAAATAATTTGAAGAAAGGGATCGTCGTTAAAGAAAACAAAACGAAAACGACTGGCGCATACAATGAATGTTTGAAATTCGTTGAAATCGACGATCGACGCCTTCTTAGAATGACACCCGGTCCCGATGAAGGATTGGCGTATACCAATATTGTCAATTTTGAGATAACGATTTCAGCAGATTCAATAGAGCATCAGTAACGGTCTACTGAGTGCTTCCATGGAAGGTTCGAGATAAGCAAACAAACGACGTTTGATCTGCTAGCGGCTTCGTTGAAATGAAGAATTGTTTCATGATCATCATTACGGCATCACGAATAGATGTTCGATTACCGTTCGATATTGCTTCGGTTACAGTTGCAAAGCGAATATATAGATGCTCAAAAATAGGCCATTTGCTCATCACCTCTCATACATCTCATCATCAACGTCAGTCAAGTGAAAATGTTGACGAAAGAAAATCATTACCTTGTTCATTCGTTGAATTGAATTTAGTACCCACCATATGTACTTCAAAGTTTATTGAATTTCAACCGCATTTTACGTTTGTTTTGACATTCGTAGCCTTTATGAAGTCAATGAATAGCGAAATTATCACTGAATGCAGATTATCCGCTTCACCAACCGAGAAAGTCGTTGAAAATCAAGATGGAAGAAGCGCTTATCGGTCATCTTCGTGACCACGGCATCAATCCGGCACGAACGAATAGTTCGCCCGCAAGCCGTCGCACCACCCAGTGCTCGTGAAAGCGATTTCCAATTCCGCCACCAAAACCAGGTTAACTTCAATAAGATACGATCGGGTTAAATCCGGCGATCTGAGGTCAGGAGCACATTGCCGCCACAAATTTTATGACGCTTAGTGTGCTGTGGGGCCTGAACCTGTTGAACAACTTCCGGCATCAACGATTGAAAGAGGGGCGTAGATTGCGTCAGACGTCTGATCATCAGCTTCACGGCAGGTGATCATCGGTCATTCTTCACAGCAGAATTCGCTCACCTGTAGCAGTCGGCGAAATGTCGCTCGTACATCCGCATTCTTCCATCGCGTCGTTCGTTAGAAACGTGACTATCATCGAACCGATCGGTATATTCGAACGTTGGTTTCGACGACGCTGCCGTCGAGGTGTTATCGTAAAGTTCACCCGCCACGACTGAAATGGCGAAGCTGCATACCGATTTATGGTGACGCAATCGACAGCGATCCAATGCCAGTATCGCCTGAATGCTCACGAGGGCATTCAAGTCGCATTCGCCGGCGACATTTTCAGATGTGAACATTACGCGTCGGGCAATGGCACGTTGATATTGCGTCAATGTTAAAATGCGAAGAAGACGGTTGCTTCACCGACGCATTTTGCGCTCCTCGCCGAAATACAGTGAATAATTTGTCATATCAGCGATCAACCTTTCATACCATCATTGAGACCGCCCGATTTCCGTCCACGCGCACGTACGAATTCGTGGCTTCAGACATTGTTGACGAAATCGAAATCATGCCAAAATAGCACGCCTGGTTTTCGATGGTGCGTTTGTTGGTGATGCTCAACATAAACGACTACAGATTACAACAGAAGCAACCTTTGCAAAACGAATGCCTAATTGATTACGAAACGTTACTACGATGCTCAGAGCATATGATGACGAGCAAACGCTTTAACACTGCTGCTTGCGCCTCATCGTTTAGGACCCGGAAGTCGACACCACATGTTGGCGAGTGCATTTATCGATGTTCCGCCTATTGAACATTTACAAAGCGGCGTAAAACCATCATCAGTCACCATATTGCCTGCAGTTCCCGATTTCATACCAAACACCGTCCACATTCAGTACGTTGCTCAACACGATAACCAAAACATACGCATCCGTCTCCGTTTAACAGCGGAACATACCCGTATAATCTCGATCGCAGTTTCGACGCGACCGACATGCAACAACAGGCATGAAATATTCACATTCCCGAAGCCTTGCGCCTTCTTTGAAGCTCCCTTTACCAAAGCATCTGTTATCACAAAATATCTGGAATGTCGAAACAAAGGCATCAAATCGTGAAAGAAACAGATCACGTATCGACGATTCCAGGAACAAGGAAGAGAAACCATCGAAAGTACCGCAGCCAAAATATTTGCGAGGCAGACTCACAAACCGGAAATATGGCGACATTGCGCCAGCGACGGCTTCGGTAGATCTTGTCGTGCATCGGTCAATAGAATGGGTTCACCTGCCAGATCGGCATAGACGAATCATCTATATCATTGTTCTGCAAAACCAACCAGGCGTCGATCGAAAGAAGAACGATGCCGTTGGAACATTGTTGGTTAGCATCATCATTTTCGGGTATGAATGAATCCGTTTTTTTGTCGTTCATCCGAAAGCTCATCATTAATAGGTTTCGATTATTTAACAATAGCGTGAAGCCCATTTCGCAGCCCTTCGCCGGAACATTGCTAATACATCGCAACCAACCAACCGCATCGATCGTTAGCGAAAGAGTCGACGGGAATCGGGTGAATAAGCGTTTTATCAATATGTCATCGCAATCCTACGATCGTTAAAGCCGATCGTCAATAGCCCGTTCATAGATCAATCGTCATATAGCCGAACGCGTCCGCATCATCATCATCAGTGTTATGACAAATATCTTCGATATCAACATAACCGAAGCGATCGAAGAATCAGTATCCGGGTGCCGAACCGTCAATTACGCGTTAACGTATGGCAGTGGTGAGCGTAGTCAACATGAACAACGATCAGCGAATATGATTGTTGTCAATTTATCAATCAACCGGAATCGTCGGTTTGCGGTTTTCGTTATCGAAAAAATATTCGGTCTGGTGATTGTTTGAATATCGACTACGCTGTTCCTGTTAAAGCCTTAACATAACGACATCAAAGAATTCGTCAGTGCATGACGCATACGAACCAGTTTCATCGAACCGCGTTATGACGAAACTCAAATTCAACGTACAAGAGCCCCGAAGCCAGTCGACAGTCCGAAACAGTTGCCCGCAGCTCCGATCGTCAGTAAAATCGAAGAAATCAATCTTCATATCTTTTGATATTTTGTCGATGAATTTC
Organism: Haliotis rubra; assembly: GCF_003918875.1. NCBI lineage: Eukaryota > Metazoa > Mollusca > Gastropoda > Lepetellida > Haliotidae > Haliotis > Haliotis rubra. The sequence goes on from NW_025765753.1 coordinate 18,894, forward strand.
TTCAAAGTAAAATATTCCAGACCATTAGTTCACTGAAGCGTATGGTGATAAAACATGTCGTCAAACGGGATTGCGCCCGTTCAGAATATTTGCAACGCCGCGTAATATAGTTCTGAAAACGTACGATGTCTCTCGATACGCTCGTCATTAATCAATAAACATGGCCGTTGGTGAAGATCTCGAACCGGCAATCCAGACTTCAACAATAATTCCCAGACCGCACGGCCGCATTGGGCATATTTGTTTGAAATATCCGTACATTCTAATAGAGGGCAAAGTACCAACACAAAAGATATTATAAGTCAGTCTGATAGTCGCTTTCAGCCGAGCGGTCTGATTCGTGCTACGAAAGTACAGTTAGACAACAATGCATCGTTTTAAAGCGCCTGACACTGCCGCGTTGTTATAGTTGGTAACTTGGTTGCGCAATAACGACAATCACAACATTCCAGGACGAAAGTATCTTCATAAGTACGAGCCTGTAGATAATCTCCAGGGTAAGCAGTATAGTAGCAATATAGTACAGTGGCAGTAGCAATGCAACAAAGCAACAAATATGCGGTATAAACCGGTACGTTGAATATAAACGCCTCGCGTAAAATCATTTGAAAGCAACATACGACATAGCGGTTCATAGTACGCGTCAAATACCATAGCTCCAACGCCGAGTTCCGGTTCGATCAGTTTCGAAACTCGCCGCGATATTGCAAATAGTTACAGCAAAGCGAACATCACCATCAACAATGCGAAAGCAAGTTTAGTTTACCACCAGCAATACTTCGTTATGGCGGCGGTTCGTAACAATCATCTGAATAACCAGTGATCAACCCAAATACAATGAAAGAAGACGGAGATATCATAACCAAAATTACAAAATATGAAATATTCATTCCCAAATCCATTTTCAGGATGCAGCAGTACCAGCCAGTTTCGTCGTTTGTTCGTTTGCTTCAGCAACAGTTGTAAACAAATGCGGGCGAAATATCGTTCATCAGACGCCAATAACGAGGGTTTGTCGATAACTTCATTAACAACAAAACCGTCAGTAATCACAACGTTCGTTAATCAATAAAAGAAGCAATCGACGAAGTTTCAGGCCTCAGTAACCCAAATATTCATATCACGGATTGTGAGCCTGCGTACCCGTTACCTTTTCCAACCAAACATAGCAAACACGTTTGTTTCCGTTCATCAAATATTTGATTTTATCATCAAAGAATATTCTTTCGTTCATCGATACTTTTCGAAAGCGTTGATAGACGACCATAATCAAACCTTCAACAGATGCCTGGGGATTATACCCATGTTTGTGCCACCGCTGACCCAGAAAGTCAACAACTATTTTGGCTTAGCCGAAACGTCGTCGAGAAGGCGAAGGAAGCCGTTAAGCCCTTCATGCCGTCAATATTGTGAAGACGAAACAATCAAAGTGACACGGTCATGAAGGAACAGCATCGGGTTAGGCGATCACCGACGTGCCGTTGCAAAGGAGATGATGAGCGATGCCTGATCATCGTCGCTTTTCTCCGTCAAAGAGAAGTCATTCTGGCGCTGTTTGTTCGAAATGAAATGAACAGTTTTCTATCTAATCATAATAATAACACAGCGGTTTCAATGAGCGTAACGACGTTCACCAAAGAAAGTCCGGACGCAATTTTCCGCCAGTTCTTTTCGTCAAGAATCAAGCACGCGAGCGTTAATATTTCGCGTTCATCATCACGCCATTGATGCAGTCCGAAAGGCATATAACAGACCCGAAAGAATTTTATCCACGCGAAACAGCACTTGTGGTGCCGATCGTTTCAGTTCTTCTTCACCATATATTTACGATCATACCGACCGTTTCTTTGCAAAACACGTTCATTTCAGAGACCAGGATGTTAAGTCTTCAGAAATTTCGCATCATTCGGCAGTGGAAGCACCGCATTGATCCATGCACACGTGTTCCTCGATACCACAAGCACATTTAGCTGCGTTACGCCAATACACTCGAAGCATCAAAGCCCATGTTCTGTCGCGGCAAGTCTGATTTCAAAGAAAATGAAGAAGTTCAGGTTCTCATTATATACTTTGTTTTTGAGCACCAGTTGTTATTGTGCCGAGAGAAGGCGAATCAATTTCAGATACCGTCACTATAATATTCAACGGTTCATCCGGCAACTGACCATATGTCACGTCTGGTCAGCCGGAAAGTGCCAGACCGGTTCGGATCATCGGTGTACTGTTCGTATAAGTCGCTTTAAAGGAAAGTTATCCGATGGAAAGCAGCACACGACGCAGACATCAGTCAAGGGAGCAGGCAGTCTTTGCCAGCAAAGCCACGCCGAAGATTCGGTTCAATCATTATGAGCAAATAATGCGAAGCCCACGTCCGCCGAAGGCCCGCAATGAAACCATCAATTAATACCACCGTCAAAATGGTCGATTTATGGTCATCATGAAAGGCAACATAGAATAATGTTTATATCGCAGGCGACATGTTCCGGTCGAGTCATCACATATGAAAGCAACAGCAACACCTGAACGAGCCGAACATGCCTTCATAATCAATTCACAGGTTTCCAAAAACGACTCAGGCGAAGTCAACTGCTTTGCAGAAATTTATTAACGAATAAATTTCGTATTTGGTCAATATCGCTTCAGCAAACAAAACTCCGTGAAACAAAGTTAATTGAAGCGGTATGCTCTAGGTGATAATCACTAAAGTTTCTAATCACATTCATCACGCCTTATGATTTATTCATTACATGCAGCAATATATTTCAGCTTGGTTCAAAATCTCGCGCCAGTCTATAGCAGCGGACAGACAGTCTTCGATTCGGTTGTAATATTAGTTAATAATACCACGGAACAGATTGTTACCTGCTCGACCGTTTCCGGTTTCATATGTGGGTGAAAGGGTTCAATTCAGTTGGTGAACTGATTTAATGGAGGTCACGAATAACGGTGATGATATACCATGTAACATGGTGCATGCAGCATTTGGCGACACAGGTTAAGATGGCTTTTTCAGCGAGGGCAATCATCGTCATTGAATGTTTCTGACAGGGACAAAGATGTCGATGGGGAAATGCGAAGCGGCGCCGGGTGAATTGCTTCGTCTCGAATATGCTATCATTTGATAGAAAATCAATAAAAGACATCGAACGTAGACTCTGTTCAGTTGAACCTTTGAAGACAGAAGTAGGGTTTACAAAGCGATAATGCGGCGTCGGAGCGGCGTGGTGCCGTTTCAGATCAGCTGTGATTCGAGTTCTTTGTGAAACCAATAATTTCCAGAACTTCGCATATCAGCGTTTCGAAAAATGTTCGTAAACGTTTTCGAATTAAACCGCAGTTTTGCGCCAACATCTATACAATGCCCATAATGGTTCAATAAAACCGTCGCCAGTCTATACATGCGACGGCAGAGACACGGATTACACGCATGTAATGTACCGGTGAAATATTATCGGGCTCTTCCGGGGAAAGTGATTGCATACTTTGTTCGCTTAGTAGCCACACGTTTCGAAGATTATATCACGCCGGTCACAGCCATCGGTTTTCGGCACAAAACCGTCACAGTGAAGCGGGTGAGTTACAGTGCAATAACCGCCGCCAGTCTCCCGAATATACATACTTCTGATAAGGTCAGTCAAGCCCATTGAAAGAGTTCACCGAGATCAGCGCTCCAGGCAGCAGTATTCGGTGAGCATGGTCGCGCCGATACCAGCATACCGAATAATAAAGTCAATGTGAATGAAAGTTGTCTCAAGCCCGGCCACCGGCGCCGGTCTTCGCCCACCTCAACAAACTTACCGGTTCACGTTTCACCGCCCTCTTTCTGCCGCTTCACCGGCATCTCTGTCTTCACGCACAGACTCGCCGTACCACTCGCCTTCTGTTCATTTTCACCGTTTCTGCTGGTTCATTTCACTGCCTGCTTTCACAGACCTCGTCGTCTTTCACTGTCTCTTGTTGTTCACGTTCTTCACCGCACTTCGTTGATCTTCACGCCCTGGTGTCTTCAGCACACAACATCAGCCCAGTATTTCAGTTTATTGAGCAGCTTTTAGCATATAATGCACATTAAAGAAGATCCGACCAGACGATCCATCATTCAGTTGATTAATTCGTTATTCATCACCATCAGACGAGTCCATTCGCCAGTTCCAGCCATTCATCAGTTCTGTTCAATGTTCATCAGCATCTTCACGTCGATTGTGACTTCTGTTCGATTCACGTTCTGTTCAGTTCACGTTAATTTGCCACGTTCATCATTCACTTCTGTTCAAATATCTTCTGTTCATCATTTCGTTAATTGCCATCAATCTTGAAACCACGCCAGCCTTCAGTTAGCCGTTCGTCGACCTTTGTTTTGCTTCATCGTTCACGTTCCTGTTGATCGTTCATCATCTTGTTCACGTTATCAGTTTCGTGGCACTTTGTTGATTTCACGTTCTTAATCGTCTTCACGTTCTTCACCACGCCATTGTACTTTCAATTTCACGTTCCAGATCTTCACGCCTTTCGTCTTCACTTCGCCTTGTTGAAACGCCACGTTACCAGACTTTGTTCACGTTCAGCCCTGTTACCAGATCTCTGTTATCTTTCACGTTTTCAATCGCCGTTCAACGCCGTTTCATCTCTGAAACAGCTTCTAAAGTTGTCTTCAGTTCTTTGAAACCACGTTACCGTTTCGTACCACGTTCAACAAGCCTTCACTGTTCGCCACGTAGTATTCCCGTGTGCTGAATCTTCGTCTTCTTTTCTTCACCGCATCTTCTTGTTTTCACGTTTATCTTCACTGCACCTTTCTGTTCACGTTCTTCACTGTTCATGTTCTTTCACCGCATCTTTGTTCACGTTCATTGTTCTGTTCACGTTCACCGTACCGTTCACTGTATCTTTCACGTTCACCGACCTTTGTTGTTCTCTTTGTCTTTCACGCTTCATTATCACTTGAAACGCCACGTTCGTTTCACCGTACTGAATTGTTCTTCAAAGAACCAATGCCACCGCCTTCTGTTTTCACAAAACGCACTTCTGTCTTTCAACAGAGAAATATCTTCACGTTCATCAGCTTCGTCTTCGCTTTCGGTCACCGCAGCCGAATTGTTCGTTCACTTTGGTTCGCCGTGCGTTGTTCATCAGCCTTCGCGATCTTCACGCCACTGTTCACGTTCATTCGTCTTCTTAAATAGTTCGTCGTACAGTTTCTTTTGAAACGCCACGTTTCACCGACCCTGCGCCACGCACTGTATTTCACGCCGACTGATAATGTCTTCTGATCAGTTTGCGTTAACGCCACGTTCAATACCGCACACGCCATTCGTTTGTCTTTCGCTTCACTTCAGTTCTTTGAAATACCACGCCATTTCGTTCAGTTCTTTGAAACGCATGTCGGTTTTCGTTTCAGTTCCCGTAAAATAATTCACGTTACCACCACGTTCACTGCACTTTATCTTTCATCGCACTTTTCGGTTCACGTTTCACTTCATCACAGTCTGTTCTTCGTCGCACTTTCTGTTCACGTTTTTCAATAAGCCGTACCACGTTCACCATTCTCTAGCCCACGTTCGGTACCACGTTCTTCATCAGCCGGTTCTTCGCCGTACGTCATCTGCTCGTTAAATTTGTTCGCCTTTGCTTTATCTCGCGACGACCAACGGGGATCGGGTGATTGCCGCCGTACCGATATCATTATCTCTCAATAGGAACGACGCCATGATGTTGATTGAATAATTCCGTCCGGTGACCTTTATTTATGTTGAATACGTTTGTTCGGCGTTATAAATCAACCAAGAACCTACCGTCGCGGTCGTCGGTCGTCGTAGATGAAACAAACGTCAGTAAGAAATAACCGGTGTTTCATTTACCCGACATATCCCGTGAGAGACGGGTGAACACCCGTAATTGTCGTGGTGTTGTTTTCATCTTCCAGAAAGAAATATCGACTTCATCACGTCATTATCGTTCCTCGCATGGTTAACGCAGTATTCCTGTTCATGTTTCGAGTTTCACGGTTTTGTTTTCAGCGTCAATACGTTAATACTGATTCATATGGGAAGGGAACCGTTTTCTGCGAGATTTGTTTATCACGCCAATCACGCCAAGACTACTTTTGCATCCCGAAATAAGCGTTTCACCTTTGTTTACGATAAAGTTCGTTTTCCCGAAAAGAATTCATTCACCGTGAAGCTGGCAGAATCAAAACGAGGTGATCAATGATCGAGAGCTGGCTGCCGATTGTTCGCGTATCGATGTTAATGTTGCCGACCGATCGGAAGGTCGCTCAGACCGATATTTACAAAGGCTGGAATATTAAATGAGCATGGCGTTAAAATTAATTTCAAATGCCTTTCCGCTGAAAAACATGTTATGTCGGTTGGTGATAAGCGATTGCGTTAGATGTTCGATCATGATCAATACGTTTAGCTGGTCGTAAGCAGCTGAAGACGTTAAAATAAACACTGGCACGCGTCTTCAGTCGCATTTATCGAAAAGAAGTCGGTTTGTTCGCTGGCATAACTTTGTCTGTGCCATATTGTAAAATCGTCAACCGTATGGTAGGTGACCGATTCGTACCGGAGAAAGTCGACAAAGGCGACAAAAGATAGCCGATCGATCGATCTTCGACTTCGAACTGCATAAAAATGTAAGTTCGACCGTTTAAGCTTCAGCAGTATACGAGTGTAGGTAGAACTTAAAATATTTATTTCAGCCCAAATTGAAATAGCATGTTAATCATAACATAGCAAAAAATCAATATACGATTGCAAAAGTTCAGATTTTATTTTAAAACTATTGTCCGCAAAACAGCATAAATGTTTTCTTAAAGGTACGCAGGTAAAGCTTTGTTTGAAGAAAGACACCGAAGCATTGGTGTTTGCCATATGGCAGCGGTGTGTAATATCGAAAGTTCGACCGACATGTTCAGGATTTCGATCGGTTATCGGTATCTGAATACCCGAAGACGTAGGGGCATTAGCGCGAAGATTACGTTTGTTTTCAAAGGATAATAACATTCGCGATCAAACCCGGTCTCGAGTATTCACGTAGATTCTCAACTTCTCGACAACGGCGTTCTATTTAAACAAATACTTGTCGAATCCAGTGATTCTTAACATTACGAACATTGTTTTGCGTCATTGGGATTACGGCCGTCGATCAGGCGTTTCTTTGTTTACGACGTTTATCCGGATCTGAAGTGATTTTATTACCCAGTTTAACAAATATAATTTTCGTTATATTCGATTCAACACAGCACGTTTATCTCGACCAACCGCCACAAGATTTTAAAACAATACACAAATTGTGCCGGAAAATCAGAGGTATATAACGCCGAGACCTTCGAATGACTTCTTAACTGATCAATTAACCAGTATTTGCCGAGTGGGTATCATCAGGTTTTCAGCCAACCGAATACTCGAAGTGCTTCATGAAGGTTTCTCGATAACGGTAACAGTTTATTTGTTGTTAATAGTCGGTATCAATCAGCATTCAGTTGATACAGTATTACGGCAACATAATAAATCGGTATAGTAGGTGGTTGCATTTTCATATTGCGATATATTATACGTGAAAGAGCGTATTGCGGAGCGTACGCAACATATTGCATGAAAGAAATTAAACACTGGTTTTCATAATCGAGTTACTTCATGATGAGCAACAACAACAGGCTTTATTTAATAACAACTTTAATCATGATAAAATATAACAATATATAATAGTCGAATAAGGATATAACGAACATTTCCGAGTGTTTATTTTCCTTTCGACGCAAGTCGGTTTTGATCAGCGTAATGCAATGTTTTCATAGCCCGAACCGGTAAATACCGTGGTAAACCGAAAGATATTGCGGCCCTGAGACAGTCGAAGAATGTTACGCCATTCGAATACGAAACGCATAATGTTATGCTCGTGAATGGCGGTGAATATCTTCATCGGAATAGTCGCCGGCATATGTTCTTATTGCGCCGTCAGTAACTTACTGGCGCTGGTGCAAGCATATTCGAAATACAACACTGGCCCGGAATGTTGTTTATATCGGCCACCGATGGTTCGAACATTTGCAGGTTCACTGAATATGACTGTTATGCCGTGAGGTTGCAATGGCCTGCGAACAGAACACATGGTGTCGGCTCATGTCGCCATAGTTCAGCAAAAGAAGATGGGTCAGTTCTCAATCGTATTCTTTTTGCTTCAGCCAGGTGATCAATGGTCATCGAAGATAGTGCTCCAGTTTGCGTCGCTCTCCCCTCTATTATTATCCGTTTAAACATACCGTAATTGAATGAAGCCGTCGTAGCGAGCGTACGACCGTTCGACATTTGCCGCAAAGAACATGTTCACGCCACGCCAACATTATCTTTAACCTGGTTTCGCGAGAAATCAATCACTTCATCCAGCACATGCGACGATATCAAATGGTTTCATACCGAGGTGAAATGAATTTTCTTCAAATGCTTGAAACGGCAAGTTGAATTTCCGACCGGCGTAGATACCAGCGCGCGTAGTGAATAACGGACTCGTTAAGCCGTAAGCCACAGTAACGCACGCGAGATGTATCGCGGCGTCTTTCACAATGCGAAACGCCGAAAACCGATATCATGATGCCGTAATAGGGGAGGGCCGATGTTGGGGTTTCGATTTTGCCATTAAGTGCCTTCAATAGCATATCAGCCTTGAATGAGGACGACGACCCGATCGATAACACGGCCGATATCATCACCGACACGGATGGTCACTGTTAGATGCGCTATCGATGGGTGGTAATCAAAGGTTTCTGATCCAGATTAAATTTATCTAATTTGTTCTTCAACTAAAACACTCGATTCGTTATTTATCAAGATACTGGAAATGCCGCCGCGCCAAATTCCCTATTAATTTGTTATCTAATCACGTAAAGATATTAGCGCCCTCAAACGTCACTCTGCCGATCTTCGCCGATTGCGGCCTTATTCATTACAACACATATCATGTCGACTTCTTCGCCCTCTGCCACAGTCAAAAACACTTCGGTGAACGTAATGACATTCTCGCTTTGCCCACCAACACTGACTGTTTGCCCGGAAATCGCATTTTATCCCTGGTCATACCGAGTTAAGCTGTGTCAGTCGTTCGGTTTATCCTTCGTTTTGCAAATGAGTTAGAATGTTATTCCCGTCACATAAGACCATGTTTTCAGCTGCGTTGCAACCGAGATGAAGTCGCTCTAGCTTCAAAACCGAAGCTGTCAGTTGCGTGTTAGAGCGAAGGGAATTACCTTCCTCAACACCACCAGTCGATCGACCTTTGGGCTTTTAGGCAGCTGACATAAAACCACTTTTCAGGGAGGGTCCGTCGCCTCTGGTTAGCAATCCCGATATAGACATATCCGGGGTCGGGGAGACAATATCAGGAAAGCTGAACTCCGGGATGGACTCAAAATAGCAAACCACCGTAAGCATGGCGTATTGTCAGTAAAGCTGGTGACAAGTTGTTGTCTCTGGAATGCATGAAAGCTGGTTCAATAGCTCCGAAGCGAGTGATTTAAAATCGATCGACAGTATTCGGCAGAATATGCGCGAGTGTTCAGTGAAAGCGATGAGATATTTTTTGCCATTTCCAGGAGCATCTACGTTAAAGATGCGATCAGTCCGTTAGCTGATATGCGAAATCTGGGAATGAACTACGATCGATTTTCCTGGTACGCAGAAAAGGGTCATCTAAGACCGTTGGATATGAGATTACAAATGTAGCCTCAATCTTTTCTTATGAAACAGGTGAAGGAGTGAAAGCGAGTGAGGAAAGGAAAGGAAAGTGAAAGGAAGTGTGTGTGCAGCGAGCGCGAGTGTGGTTTCTCCGTTACCAGTTTTCGATTTGAAAGAAAGTTTGTTTTACCGCCACCGTATTTTCGCATAATGTTTCGCGAAGAGCTTTTGTTGAGAGCAGGTGTCCACTTGGACGTACCCTAGGCTAACGCTTAGTCTCTGAAAAATACAATTGTGATAAAAACAAACTCTTTTCAAATCGAAAAGGAGCCCCAATTGAGCTTGGAGAACCACACTCACTCACTCACTCACACACACACACACACACACACTGACACTCACTCACTCACTCACTCACTCACTCACTCACTCACTCACTCACCTGTTTCATAAGAAGATTGGGGCTACGGTTTGCCCAGTAGTCTCATATCCAACAGTCTTAGATGAGCCCTTTTCTGCGTACCAGAATCCGATCATGGATTCCATTCCCAGATTTGCGCTAATAGTGCTTTAGTTTGTCAGCATCTTGTACGTAGGTCTCACAAAATGGCAAAAAATCTCATATCTGCATCACTTTCGGCTTTCCTTGAACACTCGCTATGATATATACCGAATACTGGTCAATCGGTTTTAAAATCACTCGCTGAATTTATTAGATTAACTCATGCAGTCTCGATTCCAGGATTGAGTAACTTTGTCACCAACACTGACCCAAGTACGCCATGCTTGCAGGTGACTGGGCGGACGCTTCGATACAGGTCTACATCCCAGGTTCAATACTCTGTGTGTGTCCCGACCCCGGATTAATGTCTATATCAGGTTCTCTGTAGGGGCAATCGACCCCAACATAATTGGACCCTCCCTGAAATTATAGTTTTACTATGTCCAACAAACACCCTAAAAAGCTAAAGTCAGATCGAAACTAGTGAATATTTTAACTCTGAGAGATTATGTGTTAATTCCCTTCACTCCTGCTCTGTAAACTGACCTTCCGGAACAAATAGAACTACAGCTTGTCTCTCTCGGACCTTCCCAAGCACGCAATGTAGCAAAACATAGTCTTATCTTGAACAGGAGACTCTTTATTCCCTAACTCGACACAGAGCGAAGGATCGTATTGAACAATGACTATTTGCTTAAAGAGTGAACATCTCGAATATGATAGGGATAAAATACGACTTCAAAAAGATTGCAAAACGCTAGTCTCTGAAAAATGTTGATAGAACACGCTTTGGGGTGAAATGTCAATTCTGTTTCAATACGAATTTTTAAACATTCACCGAAGTGTTTTGTGTATGTAAAAATTGTGACGGAAAAAGTCGACATGATATGTGTTATGTGATAGGCCACACAATGAGCAAGGTCGGCCGTGGCAGTTTGGGGCGCTAGTATCTTTACATGGTCGTCTGCCATTAATACAAATTTGGCGAAAACGTTTCCAGTATCTTGTCATCTTGAATCAGGTGTTTTTTTTAGTTATGGGGAACCGTTAGATAAATTTAATCTGGATCAAGAACCTTTGATTACCACCTGCGTTATCAGGTGCCCATCCTTAACAAGTAACCATCCATGTCAGTGAGTAACTTCAACCGATGATTATCGATCTGATTCCATAAATTTGTCACGTCGTCCTCTATTTCAAAATTTGATATACTGTGAAACATATGCCAAAAATCGAAACCCCGGAAACATCCCAACCCTAAAACCCCTCCTCACCAAGGCCAACCTTGGACTTACCTGTACAATACAACCGTATCGGCTGAACATCTTGGACGCACCCATATTTGTTCTGTGTAGAAAGACACCGCCATTATCTCGCGTGCATTTATACCTGTAAGCACGGCCATGACACGGGTCCGTTATTCACTACACGCGCTGGGACATCTAAACGCCGAGGGGTCAGAATTCAACACCCGACTTCAAACCATTTGGAAAATCTGGCACGCATGTTGTAGAATATTTGATATCATTCACTGGCCATATTGTAGATAGAGTGAGGATTGATTTCCTCTACTTAAGTAGGTTTATAAAGTCAATGGTAGCGTGTGAAAGGCGTGAACATATGATAACAACACAGAAGCAGAATGTCAGACGAGGTCATGCGCCTCAGCTGCGACAGCCGTTTCAATTTTGAACATGATCTAAAACAAACGGATATTAATAGAGGGGTATATAGGGAGGGCATACCGTTGACGGACAATTGACTGGCGCTGTCTTCGATTGTGCATTGGTCACACTGTCACAAACTTAAGGAGTGTGCAAATACGATTTTGAGGAACTGACATCTTAACGCTGAACTGTATGCTGAACATAGGCCGACGACATGTGACTATATGTTCACTATACATGCTGACCGTACGTCAGTTGCAACCTCACGGCATAGCGAAGTCGTATTCCGAGTGAATGCTACCGTATTCCGAGTGTATCCCGGTGGTATTCCGAATGTATGCCGACCGTATTCCGAGTGTGTGACAACCGTATTTCGAATATATGCTTACTGTAGGTAAGTTACACACTGACGGCTTCAAGGATTGTATGCCGGCGGTATATTCCGATAGGGTGCTACCGTATTCTGAGCGTATGCCGGCGTTATTCCGAATGTATGCCGACCGTATTCCGAATGTATGCCGACGGTATTCCGACTATATACTAGGGCTGCGCAATATAACCGGTTTACCGGTATTTACCGGTTCAGACATGAAACGATACGCATTGCGATACGCTGATCGAAAACCGGTATTTTGACTTGCATCTCGAAACTTCGTAACACTCGGAAATGTTCGGATATGTCCTTGTTTTCATTTGTGCCAAATATTATTTACATTTATATTTTATCATGATTAAAAGTTGTTATTAGAGCTTAATCGCTTCCCTAGTGATTTTGTTGTGTATTTGCTCTATAAATCATGAAGTAACTCGATTATAAGTAGTGTTTGTTTATAAATACTTCCATGCAATATATTGCAATACATATCGCAATACATGCTTTCGCATCGCAATATATCGCAATATGAAAAATCTCTGCAATACCCACCCCTACTATATACCGATTGTATGTTGCCGTATGCAAAACCGTATGTCAACTGAATACTGATTTGATACTGACTATTAACTAACAATGCATAAAACTACAGTCGAACACCGTTGTATCGAAGTTAAAGGAAACCTTCGTAAACACTTCGAGTATTCCGAGGTTCAACGAAGCCGCAAAATGATTACTAATTTTACCCTGACTTCAGTAAATACTGGATTGTGATTGGTCAGTTAAAGTCATTCAGAGGGATATCATCACGTTTATATACCTCTGGATTTTCCAACACAGTATGTATTATTTTTAAAAAATCTTAATAACGCGGTTATGGTAGAATGGAGATAAAACGTACTGTGTTGGAAAATCAGAGGTATATAACGAAAGTAGAATAGCTCTAATTATTTTATTTAAAACCCTCACGCTACGCTATTTAGATCACCGTCATGGTTGGCGCAATAGGAAGCATCCTTCAAGATCCGGGTTAGAAATTTGTGTCTTCAGAAAGCCATGCTTGTCGTAAGAGAACGCCTGATCGTCGACTTGGCCGTATCCCAATGACGCAAACAGATGTTCATGTGTTAAGTCACTGGATTGTCCGGCCTAGTTTCGATTACATTAGAGAACGCCGTTGTGTCGAAGTTGAAGGAATCTACGTGAATACTTCCGAGTTATCCGAGGTTCGGACACAGTCGCGGAATGACGTTATTATCAAGTTTACAGGAATAACGTATCACGTGACATAACGCACTAATTGCCCCTACGTCTTTCGAGGTGGTATACGTTGAAACAGATTTTTATACACGTGCTGTGCGTAAACACGCCCAATTGCATTCAGAAATCCCTGGATTGTCTGGTCCAGACTCGATTATTTACACACCGCCGCCATATGGCCGTACAATTGCTGAGTGCAGCCTTAAACAACAAACAAAAACACCCATTGCACCACCCAACAGTGCGTTTGCTACACAACAAGAAAGCATTTGTACCACAGTGGTTCGAATCTCTGTTTGGACAATAATTTTTTAAAATAAAAATCTAGACTTTTGCAATCGTATATTGTTTTTATATGTTATGATTAACATATATTTCCAATTTGAACGAAATCAGTGAAGAAATAAATATTTTAGAAAGTTCTACCGCTACACTCATTACATAAAATACACTGCCCAAACAGTGATTCGAACCCCTACGATCTGTACATACAGTTCAGAAAGGTCAGAGAAATCAGTCAGTCAGTCAGACAGCAGGAACAATCACACATTGATCTGTCGCGAAAACAATATGTATTCGACTCTCCGGTATATTGAATCAGTCACACCTACCATTATACAGTTGACGGTTTACACGTTTTTGTAATGTAACGGATAGGTTTATGCCAGCGGATAAAGACAGCGCCGACTTGGGTCATTTACCGATAAATATGCAACTACAAAGAGGTACGGTACTTAGTGTTTACAAACACGGCGTCTTCGAAGCATGTTCTTACGTTATATTTCATGTGTGTGATCATGATCAAAATTATGGTTTGAGATATCTAAGCACAAGTCAGCGCTTTATCACTTATGACATAACATATTTTTTAGCAGGAAACCCGTTTGAGTGAGATGTTTGATTGCGTATTGTTTAACGCCATACTCAGCAATATTCCAGCTATACGGTCTGTAAATAATCGAGTCTGGACCAGACCTTCCAGTGGTCAACAGCATTAGCATCGAATTACGCAACGGGGAACCAAGTCAGCGAGCCCGACTACTCGATCCTGTTAGTCACCTCGACAATTCTAACCCGCATCTTCACGAGTATGGAGTGAGATGAGAATTCTTTTCCCGGAAAAGAAATCTTGAATGACATTTTATGAAAAAGAAGTTATAACGAACGTATTTAGGATCCTAAATATCGTGTATAAGGAATAAAAAATATGCTTAAAAACATTTCCGGACAAGTGGAGTAGTCTTGTGGTTAACGTGATCGCTCGTCTCGCAGAAGGCCTGAGTTCCTTCCCATATGAATCCAATGTAAAGGCCAATGTATATTGCTGAAAAATTGCTAAATGGGCTTAAAAACAAACTCAGAAATTTTATGAACTAGGAGTAAGTACTGCGTGTTAATGTTCACGTACGAAGACGTGAAATGACGTGATGAATTGATCAGATGGCACTGCTCTGGGAGGAATGAAACCCAACACCTGCATGACTTGAGTAGATTTTGTTATGTTGCAGGTGTACAATTACACACCCGTCTCTCACAGAGTTGTAATCTAACGGAGTACCATCAATTGGCCGTAAACCGCCAGATGACTCTTTACTTGTTATTTGATGTTAATTTCATCTAACACGAACGTGATGACCGACGCTTGGGACGGGAAGACCTACACGGCAGGTGGAGGCTGGTAGGTTCTTGGTTGGTTGTCTAACGCCGAACTCAGCAATATTCCAGCTATATGGCGGCGGTCTGTAAATAATAAAGTCTGGACCAGACAATCCAGTGATCAACATCATGAGCATCGTTCTACACAATTGGGATACAATGACATGTGTCAGTCAGCGAGCCTGATCACCCGATCCCGTTAGTCGCGTCTTACGACAAGTAATTCTAACTCGGATTTTCAGGGGTCGGCGGGCGTAGGAGACGGGGAGACCGACTCGGGGTATTGGGTGGAGACGGAATGGACATCAGGGTGGAAGAACACGGGGGCTGGTGAAGAGACGTGAAGACCAGCAAGGGGGCTGGTGAAGAGACGTGAAGACCAACAAGGGGGCTGGTGAAGAGACGTGAAGACAAATAAGGGGGCTGGTGAAGAGACGTGAAGACCAACACGAGGGCTGGTGAAGAGACGTGAAGACCAAGAAAGGGTCTGGTGAAGAGACGTGAAGGCCAACAAAGGGTCTGGTGAAGAGACGTGAAGACCAAGAAAGGGTCTGGTGAAGAGACGTGAAGGCCAACAAAGGGTCTGGTGAAGAGACGAAGACCAAGAAAGGGTCTGGTGAAGAGACGTGAAGACCAACACAGGGCTGGTGAATTGACGTAAAGACCAAGAAGGGGCTGGTGAAGAGACGTGAAGACCAAGAAGGAGCTGGTGAAGAGACGTGAAGACCAACACGGGGGCTGGTGAAGAGACGTGAAGACCAACAAGGGGGCTGGTGAAGACCAACAAGGGGGCTGGTGAGGAACGTGAAGACCAAGAATGGGGCTGGTGAAGAGACGTGAAGACCAACACGGGGCTGGTGAAGAGACGTGAAGACCAACACAAGGGGCCTGATTAAGAGACGAAGATCAACAAGGGGTCTGGTGAAGAGACGTGAAGACCAACAAGGCCTGGTGAAGAGACGTGAAGACCAAAAAAAGGGTCTGGTGAAGAAACGAAGACCAACAAAGGGCTGGCGAGGAGACGTGAAGACCAACAAGGGGGCTAGTGAAGAGACGTGAAGACCAAAAAAGGGTCTGGTGAAGAAACGTGAAGATCAGCAAGAGGGCTGGTGAAGAGACGTAAAGACCAACACGAGGGCTGGTGAAGAGACGTGAAGACCAAGAATGGGGCTGGCGAAGAGACGTGAAGACCAACACGGGGGCTGGTGAAGAGACGTGAAGACCAACAAGGGGCCTGATTAAGAGACGAAGATCAACAAGGGTCTGGTGAAGAGACGAAGACCAACAAGGGGGCTGGTGAAGAGACGTAAAGACCAAGAAGGAGGCTGGTGAAGAGACGTGAAGACCAACACGGGGGCTGGTGAAGAGACGTGAAGACCAAAGTACGGGGCTGGTGAAGAGACGTGAAGACCAAGAATGGGGCTGGTGAAGAGACGTGAAGACCAACACGGGGGCTGGTGAAGAGACGTGAAGACCAAAAGGGGGCTGGTGAAGACCAACAAGGGGGCTGGTGAGGAGACGTGAAGACCAAGAATGGGGCTGGTGAAGAGACGTAAAGACCAACAAAGGGTCTGGTGAAGAGACGTGAAACCAAGAAAGGGTCTGGTGAAGAGACGTGAAGGCCAACAAAGGGTCTGGTGAAGAGACGTGAAGACCAAGAAAGGGTCTGGTGAAGAGACGTGAAGGCCAACAAAGGGTCTGGTGAAGAGACGTGAAGACCAAGAAAGGGTCTGGTGAAGAGACGTGAAGGCCAACAAAGGGTCTGGTGAAGAGACGTGAAGACCAAGAAAGGGTCTGGTGAAGAGACGTGAAGGCCAACAAAGGGTCTGGTGAAGAGACGTGAAGACCAAGAAAGGGTCTGGTGAAGAGACGTGAAGACCAACACGAATTGAAGACCAAGAAAGGGGCTGGTGAAGAGACGTGAAGACCAAGAAGGGAGCTGGTGAAGAGACGTGAAGACCAACACGGGGGCTGGTGAGAGAGACAAGGGCTGCTGTGAAGACCAACAAGGGGGCTGGTAAAGCCCAACAAGGGGCTGGTGAGGAACGTGAAGACCAAGAATGGGGCTGGTGAAGAGACGTGAAGACCAACACGGGGGCTGGTGGAAGAGACGTGAAGACAAGGGGCCTGATTAAGAGACGTGAAGATCAACAAGGGGTCTGGTGAAGAGACGTGAAGACCAACAAGGGGGCTGGTGAAGAGACGTGAAGACCAAAAAGGGTCTGGTGAAGAAACGTGAAGACCAACAAAGGGGCTGGTGAGGAGACGTGAAGACCAACAAGGGGGCTAGTGAAGAGACGTGAAGACCAACAAGGGGTCTGGTGAAAAGACGTGAAGACCAAGAAGGGGGCTGGCGAAGAGACGTGAAGACCAACACGGGGGCTGGTGAAGAGACGTGAAGACCAACAAGGGCCTGATTAAGAGACGTGAAGATCAACAAGGGGTCTGGTGAAGAGACGTGAAGACCAACACGGGGGCTGGTGAAGAGACGTGAAGACCAACAAGGGGCCTGATTAAGAGACGTGAAGATCAACAAGGGGGCTGGTGAAGAGACGTGAAGACCAACAAGGGCGCTGGTGAAGAAACGTAAAGACCAAAAAAGGGTCTGGTGAAGAGACGTGAAAACCAACAAAGGGGCTGGTGAAGAGACGTGAAGATCAACAAGGGGGCTAGTGAAGAGACGTGAAGACCAAGAAGGGGTCTGGTGAAGAGACGTGAAGACCAACACGGGGGCTGGTGAAGAGACGTGAAGACCAACAAGGGGCTTGTGAGGAAACGTGAAGACCAAGAATGGGGCTGGTGAAGAGACGTGAAGACCAACACAGGGACTGGTGAAGAGACGTGAAGACCAACAAGGGGCCTGATTAAGAGACGTGAAGATCAACAAGGGGTCTGGTGAAGAGACGTGAAGACAACAAGGGGGCTGGTGAAGAGACGTGAAGACCAAAAAAGGGTCTGGTGAAGAAACGTGAAGACCAGCAAGAGGGCTGGTGAAGAGACATGAAGACCAACAAAGGGGAAGAGACGTGAAGAGACGTAGGAAGACCAACAAGGGGCTGGCGAAAAGACGTGAAGACCAACACTGGTGAAGAGACGTGGAAGGGGCTGGTGAAGAGACGTGAAGACCAACAAGGGTCCTGATTAAGAGACGTGAAGATCAACAAGGGGTCTGGTGAAGAGACGTGAAGACCAACACGGGGCTGGTGAAGAGACGTGAAGACCAACAAGGGGCCTGATTAAGAGACGTGAAGATCAACAAGGGGCTGGTGAAGAGACGTGAAGACCAACAAGGGCGCTGGTGAAGAAACGTAAAGACCAAAAAGGGTCCAGGAAGAGACGTGAAACCAACAAAGGGGCTGGTGAAGAGACGTGAAGATCAACAAGGGGCTAGTGGAAGAGACGTGAAGACCAAGAAGGGTCTGGTGAAGAGACGAAGACCAACACGGGGGCTGGTGAAGAGACGTGAAGACCAACAAGGGGCTTGTGGGAGGAAACGTAAAAGACCAAGAATGGGGCTGGTGAAGAGACGTGAAGACCAACACAGGGACTGGTGAAGAGACGTGAAGACCAACAAGGGGCCTGATTAAGAGACGTGAAGATCAACAAGGGTCTGGTGAAGAGACGAAGACAACAAGGGGCTGGTGAAGAGACGTGAAGACCAAAAAAGGGTCTGGGTGAAGAACGTGAAGACCAGCAAGAGGGCTGGTGAAGAGACATGAAGACCAACAAAGGGGCTGGTGAAGAGACGTGAAGACCAACAAGGGGCTAGTGAAGAGACGTGAAGACCAAGAAGAGGTCTGGTGAAAAGACGTGAAGACCAAGAAGGGGTCTGGTGAAGAGACGTGAAAGACCAAGAAAGGGGCTGGTGAAGAGACGTGAAGACCGATAGGACAGCTGGGGTGACGGGAAGACCGACACCGGGTGTGGGGATTAGACGGGAGCAACTTTCGGTTGATCACATTGACACAATGTGTGAAGCCAGTATGCTGTTATGTCTGTTGTATTTTAGTCTGTCTCACAGTCCCTGAACCACATTATTTTCCCTACTGCCAAGCATTATATCTGCAGTGGGCTAAAGCCCTAAATAAATAAAGTCTAGATTTGCTAAGGTTCAGTCTGAATCTCTGGTCTCCCTGAGGCCCTTTTCAATTTAAATGGGCTTGTTTGTTACTATCAAAATTATATATATTCAGAGACTAAGCGTTAGCCTAGTTGTATTTTAGCCGGATTATTGCTACACGCGGCTTAAAATAATACTCACCCACTCACCCGTGTTGACGAGTTTTGTTGTATCTTTAGAAGCATTATTGCGAAAAACCATTAAACATATTCAACATGATATAATCTTCAGAAAACACGTGTAACTTCTCGCTTGAACATAAAAATGCTCCACAATCACTTCTCCCGGAAGATTGATATCATTTCACAGTACGACACATGCGTGTGAGCTAATCCATTAATATAAATCTGCCGACACGTGTATAGATAAGCGAGCAACCATTTTATTTTCAAGGGAGGGTTTTTTTATTGAATTATTATGACATTGTACTCATTCTAGCACAAAAAGAAAGCTATTTTCTTGCAGACGAGAATTCAAAAACACAGTTCGGTATTTTTTCAGAAAACACCCCAATTATACACAAGTTTCTGTTGAAAAAAAAATTAATTGGTTTCCTAAAGAATGAAATCACAGCTGATCTACAAAAACAACACCACACCCATAGTCTCACAGTTCTTGTACCGCATTATGTCCCTTTATGCCAAACCCTTTCTACAATGCTAAAGTTCTAACTGAACAAAGTCTACATATCCTTAGGTTCTGATGTCTTTTTATTGATTTTCATTTTCAATTTAAAAAGAATTGTTTGTTTCTATCAAAATGATATATATTCAGAGACAAAGTTTTTCTTTAGTCTACACTCACCCAACACCACACAACCCTTCCCTGCCATCTTCCCCATCCGGACATCAAAAGGTTTGTCCCTAATCAGAAGCATTCATGGTGTGGTGCACTTCTTCGCCGCGTCCCACTACAAGGAGTCGGGACATCAAGAGTTTATCAAAAGCCATCTTAATAACCTGTATGTCATAAATGCAAAACTTGCATACAGTGTTACATGATTTATATCCCGTCACACCGTTCACATTCGTGGCTTTAACCTCCATTAAATCAGTTCCTGGCTTTTAAAAGATGAACCCTTTCACCCTTTTATATGAAAGTTTTCAAACAGGGGTCCGAACGGAGGTAGCAAATCACAATTCCGTGTGTGTGCTAATGGTCTATTACAGCCAGGTCAGAGATAATCATAATCAACGCTGTCGGAACCTCTCTCCCTACGGGCCCCGCTGGGACAAAATGGCTGACATGAGTTAAGAGCCCTGTTTTGGAGACAGGTTAAATGAGCTAGAAGCTTATATTGCCATGTAATGGTCGCATCATGTCGGCGTATTGATGTGAATTAGAAACTTTAGTAGTTATCCTTTCGACACATACCGCTCCAATTGCTGACATACGGGTTTTGTTTGTAAACGTGTGATAGATGCAAGTTTATTCGTGCAATAAACATATGTGGCCCTTCAAGCTTTTAAAGCAGATTCGAAAATAGGCTTCACCTGGAGTCGTTTTGAAACCTGTAGATAGTTATGAAGAAAACATATTCGAAAACTCCTTTCCAATGTTCAAATTGGTACTTTTTATGTTGCTTTTCATATATGATGATATTAGGTTATGTCATATTATATATACCTTTATTCTAAAATAAACTTGTTAATTCTATGTTGCCTTTCGTAGATGACCATAAATGTTACATTTTGGTTGAGTGAGAGAGGAGTGAGTGGGTGAGTGAGTTTCATTTTACGTTGCTTTTAGCAATATTTCAGCAATATCACGTCGGGGGACACCAGAAATGGGCTTCACACATTGTACTCATATGAGGAATTGAACCCAGATCTTCGGCGTGACGAGCTGACGAGCGAACGCTTTAACCACAAAGGGCTACCCCGCCGTCCCTTTGGTTGAGTGATGTCCTGCGTCCCAGTGTAAGCCTTTCCATGGACTGCTTTCCTTTCGCGACTGCTACAGACAAGGACAGACTGCACCCGTACCAAGCGAATGGTCCAAGAACCAGTCTAACTTTTCCATAAAAACTGCCGCGGCATGGCGTAAGGCGTGACCTCCATGACTGCGTTCCTGTCTTAAATAAGATATGACATGCGGCTGCGCATGTGCAACGTAGAATATCAGGTTACGGAAGCAGTTGAACCAAACTCTATGGCCGATGTCTTCCTCGTGACAGACATCTAAATTGATTCACCTTCTCTCGGGCTGGCGTAGACTAACAACTAGTCTCAAAAAACAAAATATATAATGAAAAGGAGCCCTGAGACTTTCTTCATTTTCAGAAGCTGAGGAAATCTAGACTTGCCACATTTTCTAGACTTGTGTGAGCTTTCTTGGATATATTTGCTTCAGGGTCTGTACGACAGACTAGGCCTGACGTTGTTGACCTAATTAACGTGTAAGCACAGCTAAATGTACTTGTGGTATCGAACACATTCTGTGCATGGATGTACGGGCGATACTTGCGAATGATGATGCAGGGGCTCTGGTAGACTAACATCTAGTCTCTGAAATGAACATGTTTTACAAAAAAGAAACAGTTCCTAAATTATGATCATAAAATATAGTGAAAAGGAGCCCAGAGACTTTCTCCAATTTCAGAAACTGTGGAAATCTAGCCTTACCACAAATTCTTGACTCGCATGGATAAAATTCTTTCAGGGTCCTGATTATTCCAATCTCATCTTATGCCCCTTTCGGATCACTGGACTACCATCAATAACATGATAGTGGGTAACACGAAAAATATTAACACTCTCGCGTACTTAATTCTGAAACGAAAAATTTGCTTTGGAAGGTTAGAAAATTGCACGATCAGACTCTTTACAATCGGAAGGTGAGACGATCGTTATATCATTAGAAACCGCTGTGATACAATATTATGAATTCGTCGAAAAACCGTTGACACATTCATTTCAAGTGTATATAAAGAATGACGCTTCTCTTTTAACGGAAAAAAGCGACTTGTGTCGAAAACATCGCTCATCGTCTCCCTTTTACCGTAAGCACGTCGAAGATTGATCGCCCCATACACGATACTGTTCCTTCATAATACTTGACCATGTCCACTTTGACCATGACTGCGTCTTCACAGCCAATTGACTAGATAACGCCCGAAGAAGGAGACTTAACACAATGCAGCCTTCCTTCGCCTTCCTCGACGGCCGTTTCCTTCGCCGGCGACACAATGGACGTTGTTGACTCTGGGTCAAGCTGGTGGCCAGGCTGTCTGAAGCCGTTGAAACTGCCGTCCTGAATCCCCAAGTCATGTGATTGAAGGGACAGTTATAAGTCATCTATCAACACTCGAAAAAGTATCAATGTTTTTAGATGTGAGACGAGAATATTGAATCTTTGGTCGCGACTGACAAATCAAATATTTGATAGGCAAAACCAAACATGTCCATATGTTTGGTTAGGAAGAAACCAACAGGAGTCTGTTACGCAAGGCTCACAATCCGTGGTAAGAAAACCAGATAGTATTTGGGTTACTAGAATTGCAAAGCTTCATCGAATTACTTCTTTATTGGTGCTGAAACACGTACGTGTGATTACTGACGGGGACTTGTGGTGTTGTAGAAGGGATTATGTTTTGATAAACCCTCATTGGTAAGTAACGTCTGATGAGACGATGTCAGCCGCCCCACGGTGACCTTGAACACAACTGTTCTTAAACAAACAAACAAACAAACAAAAAAGGCAACAAACAAACACTGCCATCCTGAAATGGATTTAAAATTCGTCTTCATATTTTGTAATTTTAGTTGCTGACAATTTGTGAGAGTTAATATCTCCATCTTCTTCATTGTATTTAGGTTGATCACTGGATTGTCTGGTCCAGACTCGATTATTTACAGACCGCCGCCATATATAGCTGAAATATTGCTGAGTATGGCGTAAAACTAAACTTACTCACTCACACATTGTATTTAGTGAGTGAGTGAGTTGGGTTTTACGCTGCTTTTAGCAATATTCTTGCAATATCACGGCGGGGGACACCAGAAATGGGCTTCACACATTGTGCCCATGTGGGGAATCGAACCAAGGTCTTCGGCGTGACGAGCGAACGCCTTAACCACTAGGCTACCCCACCGCCCAAATTGTATTTAGGAAGTTGAACGCCGTACTATTGAACCGCGTTATATGTCATATGTGTTGCTTTTCAAAATGAACTACACGAGAGCGTTTATATTAACATACCAGTTTATACCACACTGTTGTTGCTTTTGTTGCAGCTGCTACTGCCACTGCTACTACTATTGCTACTGCTACTGCAACTGCTTACCTAAGTCTACAGAGACATCTACAGGTTCATCGATACCGTCGAGAGATACTCGTCCTGTTATTTAACGCAAAAGAATGTTGTAATTGTCATTTGCTTATTGCCTTAACCAACAAGATAACCAAACCCACCAACCTTCTTAACATAGCAGATGTAAGGAGACACTTTTAAAACGATACATTGGCAACGTATCTAACTGTACTTTCATGTAGCACGAATCAAAGACCTACACCGTACCAACAAAAGCAATATATAGATAACTTATAATATCTTTGTATTTAGTACTGCCCTCTGCAACATTAGAACCTAATTAGTCTGTCATACAGATCTTCAAACAAATATACCCAATGCAGCCCGTGCAAGTCTAGAATGTGTGGCAAGTCTAGATTACCGCAGTTTCAGGGTCTCTGAAAATGAAGAAAGTCTCTTTGCTCCTTTTTATTGTATTTATAATATTAATTAATAACCTTTTATTTTTTGTAAAACATGTTTATATCAGAGACTATCCGTTATTTTAGAACCTATATTATGGCGGTCACTAAATATTCGAGCCTGGGCCAGACAATCCAGTGTTTGACGACATGAACACCTCTCTCTACACCACTGGTAGACTAACAACTAGTCTCTGAAATGAACATATTTTACTGAAAAAAGTTCATAGTAAAATATAAAAAATATATAATGAAAAGGAGCCCTGAGACTTTCTTCATTTACCTGAAGCTGAGGAAATCTAGACTTGCCACATTTTCTAGACTTGTGTGGGCTTTCTTGGATATATTTGCTTCAGGGTCTGTACGACAGACTACACCACTGGGATTTTTTTCATCTCTTTGCAGTTCACAGAGTAAACGAAAACATAATTGACAAGGGACATGTAAATTCATCATACACCTGACAAGTCTCTTTGATGTCGTTATGGTAAAACTATGCAGAGAAGATAAAACGAAAGCATGGGTATTCTATTCAAACTGTATCTGGACCAGATGAATATTTTTTGTCTTTGTTGCTTAAAGCCACCATCAGTATTCCAGTTAACGATCCACCGCGATTGATATCGTGAGCAACGAGTCATCCGTGTACCATGATACGCTGTCGACAAAAGTCGCCGAGCCTCATTATCAAATACATTTGACTGCCTCACACCACTACCATACGGTGCTGCATGTTGACCAGTTCAACGCGGATGCACACTGAGGAGATACTCCAGTCAAATACCGTTGTGTCGAACTTCCGGTTATGGTTGATATCAGAATATTCATTATGCATTTGTGTCCATAGCACGAGTGAGTGAGTGAGTGTAGTTTTACGCCGCATTCAGCAATATTCCAGCTATATGGCGGTGGTCTGTAGATAATCGAGTCTGGACCAGACAATCCAATGATCAACAGCATGAGTATCGATCTGCGCAATTGGGATACGATAACATGTGTCAAGCAAGTCAGCGTACCTGACCACCCGACCCCGTCGATAGCTCGCTAATGATCAATCTGTATGGTGTGTGAGTGAGTTAGTTTAGTTTTATGCCGCTATTAGCAATATTCCAGCAATATCACGGCAGGGAACACCAGAAATGGGCTTCACACACTGTGTGCATGTGAGAAATCAAACCCTAGCCTAATGTTTCAAACTTTCGGATGAACGACAAAAAAACAGATTCGATTCCTCACACGGGTACCATGTGTGAGACCCAGATAGTGATATTGCTGTAATGTTGCCAAAGCAGCGTAAAACACTATACACTCGTTCACTCTTTTCGATGTACCTGGTTGAACACAGAAACAATGTCTATGATGATTCATCTAATGCAGTGAATCACAACAGGTCAGACCCATTCTATTATTGATGCACGATGCAGGATCTACCAAGCCACATGTGACTCACTGAAAAAACAATGTCATATATATTTCCAGTTTGTGAGTCATCTGCCTTCCTCATAAAATATTTTGGCTGCAGTACTTTCAATGTGGTTTCTCTTCCTTGTTCCTAAAATCCGATACGTGAAATCTGTTTCCTTTTCTGATTTGATGCCTTGTTTCGACAGATTATGTTCCAAAGATAATGTTTTCCTACAACTGATAACAAAGTGCTTTAAAATTAAAGGGAACTAAAAGAAAACACAAAATTTCAAGAATGTGGGTCTTTTCATACCTGATGACACATATGTCAGTCACGTGTCAAAACTGCAGTCGAGATTATACAGATATGTTCCATATTAAACTGGGGGGGTGACAGATGCTTGCCCTGGATGCATGTTGTGTTAAGATGTTTTAGTTATGTTGAGACTTGTGACGTACTAGTGTAAGTTAATTGACAGGTTATGCATGGGGAAGATCAAGAGACGCTCTTGAGGCTCTAGGGCACAATATAGATTGTGACTGAGTGAGTATGGTTTTACGCCGCTTTTAGCAATATTCCAGCAATATCACGGCGGGGGACACCAGAAATGGTCATCGCACACTGTAGCTATGTGGGTATCGAACCCGGGTCTAAGACGTGAGGCGCAAACAGCCCAATTGTTAAAGCGTTTGCTCGTCAATATATACTCTCCCAAAAAAGAAACGCATCATGAAAATAGCAATTTCATGTAGCAATGAATTAAAACGTGATTCATTTTACAAAAGGTTTTGCTCTGTTTATGAGTCCTATGGTGTTTATGTTTGAAACATCACAACAAAACGCACCATCCGTAAAATACCCGTATGTAACAGCATGATTTTCAATTTCGGCGTGTAGTGTCACAGAATACACAATTCACATGCAATGCACGTGAAAGTTGGAAATCAGATAGTCTCAATGATGGGTATAAAAGGTTGATCGCTGTCTGTCGAGTATTCACTGTATTTGGAATATTGTTGACGAACGCAAAATGCCACGTCTAAGTGAAGCCAACCGTCATATCGCCACTGGTTTGCTTGAAGCTGGCCAGTCTCAACGTGCAGTTGCCCGACGCATGAATGTTCACCAAAGCACCATTTCACGGCTCTGGGAGAGATATCGCCGGCAGAATGCGGTAGCAGATGCCCCTCGTAGTGGGCGACCTCGAACGACCACTGCGGCGCAGGATCGCTACATCCGGGTACATCACCTGCGTCATCGAACAGCTACGGCGACCAGTACCGCTCGACAAATACCCGGATTGAGGAGGCTTTCTGCACAGACCGTCAGGAACAGGTTGAGAGAGGCTGGTTTACGTGCCAGAAGACCTTATTTTGGCCCTGTGCTTCGACAACAACACCGTCGACATCGAGTTCAGTGGTGCACCAACGTTCAGGCCTCAAACCTACCGAATTGGCGTAGAATCTGGTTCAGTGATGAATCACGATTTCTATTGGAACGACGCGATGGAAGAATGCGGGTGTACAGACGTCGACGTGAACATTTCGCCGACGCTTGCGTTCCCCAGGTGGGCAGATTCTGCTGGGGAAGTGTTAGGATGTGGGGAGCGATCACCTGCCGTAGGAGAAGTGATTTGGTGATGATCCAGGGCAATCTGACAGCTCAACGGTACTGTGACGAAATCCTACGCCCACACCTCCTTCCAATCATTGATCGCCAGAGGGAGTTGTTTCAACAGGACAATGCCAGGCCCCACACAGCACGTCACACTAGAGACATCCTCCAGAACAACAACATCAATGTGCTCCCCTGGCCCTCAAGATCACCGGATTTTAACCCGATCGAACATCTGTGGGGTGCCCTGGACAGACGGGTGCGACGCTGTAACCCTCAGCCCCAGACATTTCAGCAACTCGCACAGGCACTACAGGCAGTGGGCTGCGATTGGGCAACACGAGATTCTGAGACTTATTCGTTCGATGCCGAGACGATGCCGTGCAGTTCTGGATGCCCACCGTGGTCACACGAGGTATTGACTTCAGCGCCACCACACGTCTCCATGTGACACTCAAACTGACTTTCCTCGAGTTGGTGCCAAATACGGATAAGTCTGCATTCCCAGTGTGCAATTTCGCTATATTTCATTGACTCATAAAGCCTACAAGATGTCTCAAAATAAACATAAAAATACAGTTGAAATTCCTATCTGCGTTTCTTTTTTGGAGAGTATATATTGTGAGGGTAAGACACTAAATACTAATTCAACAGACGTAGACAAAATTGTGGATTTTCTCGTCAACATTTTTCTTTATCTCACCACTTGACCTAAGTGGCGTTGAGTGAGTGGATGTATAGGGAGTATTTGGTGACTGAGTGAGCAAAATAATATTTTTGAGAGCAATCTATATATTCCTTTCACAGCTGTAACCAACCAATATATTTGAACAATATCAAACAATCTATTCATCTTTACCTTCATTATTTAATTATATTTACGTTTGTGTATTGTCCATAAACCAAATTCTTCATTTCTTTTAAACCACTGCCGTCAAACTATTCGTTTGGGGCATATCTCGAACAAAATATTCTCCAACCCTCAACCCGAGAAATCAAGATGGAAACACTCCAAACATGCTTAAGGATAACCATTGCAGTTCCCCGTGTCTCTACTGTATGAACATCTGCTAAAGGAGATAGTCTAGTAATGCATTATCCTTCAGAAGCCGTCAGGGTGTGTTGAATAATTAGTTATACACGCCAATCAGCCATGTTATTCTCCAGGACCAGGTTGTCATTCCTAAAGAGGCTCGGCTCGGTCAGTTGTCGGTTTCAGCAGATTTCGTGCAACATTTATTTATATATACATGTAGTCATTTTGTTTTTGTTTTCGCCTTTAGCGGCCATCCATAGGTCTGCCTGCTAGAGTAACTGCCCTTTATCAAAGGGAAGTAACTCTAACCCGAATCTATGAGACATCGCGTTTATTTAGAGTAAAATATACCAAAGACCCTGTGTACATGCGTCTTAGGATATACGCACAAAGACAAAATGAGACGTGTTCTATGGGCACACCGGCACTTATTTTGGCCATGTCCAGCCGTTTTGAATTGGTGGAAAAGACCGCGGAGGTCTAATGCTCTTCCTACTCGGATACAATGCCGTCCGGTAATTCCGCGCACATAAGCACATCGATCGCAACACGGCAACTAACGTCTCTTATTTTTTTGTGATTTACGTGACTAAACATGCTGGTATGCATCATATTTATATAAGACTATAAGATTCTAACGTTGCATTATGCCGTATGGTTGACCTTACCGGCGTTCTGACGACTTCGCTTGTTGTCCGGTAATTCTGCGCAGCAACTGATGCGCATAACATCCAGCTGGAGATCCGAAGTATGGAAGCGTATTAGGGCCAGATTATTTTCAAAAATCACTTCATCAATGTAAGGAAGAGTGTTTCATATTAAATCCAATTATGAATAATGAAGAAAAAGGTTTAAAAGTCTGAAGAAAACGAATTTTTATAAAACTGTCAATTAATCTGTCAGTTTCTGTTACATTGTATTTACTTACCTTTAGTGATTAAAAGCCAGTCCCTTGTAGAAATGTCCCGATTTCAAGCGTAAATGTGGTAGCAGACAATTTTACCTTCGATACGGAAGTACGCTATTGCAGCTGCGCAGAATTACCGGAACCTGATATCGCTGGATGATAGTGATTAAGTTTCTTTTGCAATATTTATCTTCAAGGTGCACAACCGAGTAAAACACAGTGTTCAGTATCTTAAAATCGTTATGATTGTTTTGATAGTTGAAACATTGACCTCTTGCGTTTTTCTTCATATTCCGGAGGGTTCCGATTGACAAGTGCGACGCCATGTGTTTGTTTGTTAACAGGGAGGCATAATACACTGTACTGTAATAGACTCTGTTTATATTGCTATACATGTACCAGTAGTTGAAGATGAATACCATTTAAATTGTCAATGTTTAAAAAATGCATCAGATAGAATGTTTTCCACCTAACCTATATATTGGTAACCCGTGTAAAGATAGTCTCGTTAGTCTTGTGTCATCTAAGGATGATGTTTTGATAAGTGTTGCTACTTTTTCCTTAGTAGGGTATATTATGGCTGTACATTGTACACAAATGTTTTCACAGCTTTCAGAGGCAATAATGTATGACCATTACTGGTTTTACCAGCATCAAACCAAAATGTAAAAATATTCTGTAATGTGGGCCATGGCCTTGTATACTGAAAATAAATCTGTCTGTCTGTCTGTCTGTCTGTTTGTTTGTAAACACTGAAAAAGTACCTACCTGTCCTTTCACATTTGCATTCTTATGTGACCACAACAAGTACCGTTCTATTTTTTGACGATATTCTGCCGAGAATTCCCATTATATGATAGCATGTATTTTAATCTAAAGATTTATTGTGTATATCAATAAAACCGTATTTTGTCCTAGTTACATTGAGTCATTGACACAATGTTTCAGTTCAGCACTAACTACAAAAACTAAACAAAGGCTGTGAATGTTGTCTAGTCCTCGTAGCTTCCCTTTAAGTATCATCCGGAACATCAATAACGCCAATCACCGTTTCTTGACACGGTGAGTCACTGTTGCTGGTAGTGCTTATACACATTTAAAGTACACCTTGGAATGTCTCCTGACTCTTCCCGAAGAGGTTAATTTGTTTAGAATGCAGGATCGACTTACCTGAAATCACCGCTACTGCGGTATGGTGCGGTATCGTCCTGGCCAGGACATAGTGCCTGAATAAACATGCACTCCAATATGACTTCCTTTTGCTGAAAGTGAATATTATTTTACGTGGCTTAAGCAATGGTCCAGCAACATCACGGCCGGTGACGCCAGAAATGGCTTCAAACATTCACACTGCCAAAATGTGTTTTGAATATGTATATACATACAAGACATGTTTAGATATACACGTGTTTAGGAATGTGCTTAAGTCTCAACGGAAAACACATTTGGTGTGTTCACGTAAACACGATTTGGGTCAAAACACATGGAATGGGCTGCCGTCTCACAGCATAAAACACCACCTAAACACATCACCGTTATCTAGGTTAACATTACCCGAAAACACAATCATAAGCATGCTTAGACCTCTAAACGTGTTCAAATTATGAGACAAGTAACGTGCTTAAGTTTGTGTGTAGGATGTAAACACATTTTAACATTGTACCCATGTGTGAATCGAACCTATGTTCGGTGTGGTGTGCGAACGCCTGTAACAATTAGGGTACACGACCACCAGCTTGTTAAGACCTGCATGTTCCAGCAAACAGCAAAGAATAGAAATATATAAATGTAACTTTCTTAGATATGACCTGGGTGTTTACAAGGGATTTATTCTACTGGGTTTATGGGGGCGGTGGGGTAGCCTAGTGTTTGCTCGTAATACTGAGGGCCCGGGTTCCATTCCCCACATGGGTACAATGTGTAAAACCCATTTCTGGTGTCCCCCGCCGTGATATGGCTGGAATATTGCTCAAAGCGGTGTAAAATCATACTCACTCACTACTGGTCCTGTAAAATATCCCGTGTATAGGAATAAATAGGAATAAATTCTGTCAAACATACTCATATCTTCATTTATCCAGTGTGTTACATCCCCGTTACATTATAGTAATAAATATAGAACTACGATGATCTGGATAATCGAGGATGACAACCGTAAGGAAAATGTGCGCTCAGCTGTTAACATTAAGTGGAACTAAATATGAAAGCAGCTTCGTTTTACCATCTTTGAGTATCATCTGCTCATCCCTGAATCCCGAAAACTACTTGACACAAATCTCAACTGCACGTGTGAGAATCCAATCAAGAAACGCAGAACAAAATCCCGTAGAACCTAGGTCGTTAAAAGGAGTGGTTTGACGTTAAATCATTGAATTTAAAAAAAATAAATTAAAATGTCATTTAAACTTTTCAATCAAAGTGCATGTATCATATTCACGTATATAAATACCCTATAAAGAGACCCTCAAATAGTACCAGTTGAAAAACAGGAAAGTTATATGGCGTAAATGTGCTGGGGAATGACATGAACTGAGATTGTCTGTTTGTTGTTTAACGCCGCACTGGGCAATATTCCAGCTATATGACGGCGGTCTGTAGATAATCGAGTCTGGAGCAGACAAGCCAGTGATCAACAGCATGTGGATCGATCTACGAAAGTGGGATACGATGACATGTGTCAACCAAGTTATCGAGTCTGATCACCGATATCGCGTTCAATATGAGAGTTGAACGTGGATTTGGCTCTAACACTTGGGGCGCTCCCGTGTCCACGTGCCCATAAATGAAGCGGGCATCACCATTCCCAATTGAAATAACAATTATATATTACTCAAATGTAAAATGTTTTACTCATGCTTTCTAAAACAATAACTGAACTACTAAACTACATTACGAAATTATTGAACAGACATAAAAAAGACCTGTATCTTTGCGTCCTCTTGAACACTGTTCCTATCACGAACATTATTATTTGAACAAACTAACAGTGCTTTACGACACAAAAGGGCCCGTTAGCATATTAAATATACATTTTTCGAGAAGTGTTCAACCAATAAATATACATTATCTACCAGTCACAGTAAAGGCACATTTAACTAAAGCTTAGTCTCCGAAGGTCTATAATTTTGATAGAAACAACAACTAGATTAACTTGAAACGAAATCAATGAGAGATGGGAAATGTAAAATTGCTTCATTTAGGACTATAGTATTGCAGATTTGACAGGGCGGAAAGGAAAATAAAATTGTTGAGGGACTGTGTCACAGATCAATGGCGGCCGTGATATATCAGGAATTCCGGATTCTATCTGACAGTTTTTTACAAGTTTCCTACCGACGTTAAACAAACATTATTTCCAAGTTTCCGGACCCACTGCAATAATTCTATTTCCACATGGGTTTTACTGGGTGCGCGAGTAGTTCCACTTAATCGTACAGCTTAGTTTCCTGCACGATGAAGTCATTGGGAAACCACTTCAGTCGAACAGTCTCCCCACATACGGGAATTATAACACGGCGATTATTTACTTTAAGTCATGAATAAGGACCTCTGACTGGCAAAGGAAGGAGCTCAATATCAAGCCTTCCGTCTGTTTGCCCTCACTATAGTCAATGAGGTTTACTTTCACATATCCTTTCCCTTAAGAAAACAGAACCTGGTCATACCATACTCTGAACCGTATGGCACGGGGGAATCTCCGCCTTCTAATTGGCGAATCTACATAAGCATATACTACAATGAAGCCAGGTGTAGAAGGACAATGTTTCTTCATCTCGAGGCTTGATTTGTATCAATGGAATTTCTTGCTCAAACAGGACATAAGTACGCGGACGTATGTGTTCAGGTACATATTGGGTGGTCTGCCGTGTTAAAGTATCCTTGAATCTTCGACTGTCTGGTTTGGTTGTGTTCTGGAGAGTCTCCCCCAAAGGTCAAACTGCGTACAATCTGTGAGCTGGCATAAAATTGAGCCCATTGCCTGGTTTGTCGACAGTGAACATAGTTTACTTATTATTGAAGCTGATTAGACACATCTGTCTTGGACGCTCCGACAATGGCGCATTGTGACCTTCTTGGGATTCGACCTGTTACAACACTCCACAATCATCGACGTTCTGTTCGAACATTTTCGTAATATGCTCCGTATAATAATGAAAAGACTTGCACAAGTCTCTAAGGTAATAATTAATAGTTTAAATGATAATTTCTCAAAAATATTAATATCCCTCTAACAGAATGGCGTCCTTGGATGTACTGTTCCCTTATCTAGACTTGTCTCTCTAGGATGAATTACTATACATCCGTAGGCTCAGCATTCTCAGTACAGCCTTGGAGCAAGGCTAAATTATGATTAGTTAGAATTTGAATATATACTCATGCCAATAATGGTTGTCACCCCTCCCACTCAGTACAGCCTTCCCCAGCACCCTCTCACCAATTAAAAATTGAAGGGGTGACAATCTATTGGCATCTGAATATACATGGGTATAAAGAAGCTATTTGAATGTGTGAGCGACTGTGTTTTTACGCCGTTTTAGCAATATCACGGCGGGGGTGGAGGGGGTGATTTCTTACCGTCATGTTTTTCAAATACCTACATCATGTTACATTTTCAAGGTAGCCTATCGACCCGTGAAGATCCGGATTAGAATTGATCTTCAGTAACCCATGCTTGTAAGAGGCGACTAACGGAATCGGGTGGTCAGCCTCGCTGACATGGTTGACACATGTCATCGTATCCCAGTTGTGTATATCGATGCTCCTGTTGTTGATCACTGGATTGTCTGGTCCAGACTCGATTATTTACAGACCGCCGCCATATAGCGGGACTATTGCTGAGTGCGGCGTAAAACTAAACACACTCACTCAAGGTAGCCTATCACTGGACATAGGATACTGAGAGGTTGTTCTGTTTATCGATCAACCTTGCCGTTAAATGTCACATATGTTATGTGAAACAAGCCCCTCCGACAATGTTATAGTCTGTCATACAGAAGCTGTAACGAATATATCCAAGGAAGCCCTTGCGAGTCTAGAATATGTGGCAAGTCTAGATTACCAAAGTTCTGAAAATGAAGAAAGTCTCTAGGCTCCTTTTCATTACATTTTATGATTATTATTCAGGAACCGTTTTTTCTGTATACTGTACCAGGTTCATTTCGGAGACAAGATGTTATTCTAATAATGTCCCTGCATACCACGGCATGGAGCATCTCACAGATAACATCCTTGCCTTTTCAGCATGGAATAACCTATGTGAGCATTGAGTCAAGGCCTTTCGCCCTACAATATGAAAGCACGTGGTTCAAATCCCGTCTCGGGACTCACAAATGTTATAGCTCCTACAAAACCACGAAGAAATAACTCGTGAGATCGAAAAATTTGCACACTCACGCACAGGCGCACCCAGAAGTGTGTGTGTGTGTGTGTGTGTGTGTGTGTGTGTGTGTGTGTGTGTGTGTGTGTGTGTGTGTGTGTGTGTGTGTGTGTGTTGGAAAATGGAAGTGTCCCACCCCACCCCTTTGTCCTGGTAGTTTATTAAATCACCCATGAAAAACGGGTGAAAATGAAGTGTGCACCCACCCTTTCTCAAAAAAGCTGTATCCACCCTTGTCACTCCCCTCCCTTCATCCTCAAACACGCACAGGCGCACGGACTCACACACGCACGCCTTTTTCTTGCTTATCGGCGCAGACACAGATTATTGAAAAACCGATACAACGTGACAACGTGACTCTTCTCTTGTTTATGAAAGATACAATCCTTCCCATCCTCTCATCAAATTTGTATGTTTGAGAGAACAATTAAAAGTCGTGGTTGGTGGACAAAGGGAGATAACCCGTGAAGACTCATGGATTTGCTACCTGGTCCGAGCCAAGCCTTATCTTTCAACAAAAGATATACATACCAACATGGACAATTATGAGTAGTTCATATATATATATCAGGGAGTTGATCAAAATGTCAAAGCTTACCTGCTATTTTGTTTTGCAAGGTTATGATTTAATTATACATATGAGCTCCCTGAAGAAACGAAACGTAGAACAAATGTGTCCAGTGATTATTTTGAGAACTTTTTAGTATATTTGCCACTGTACACACGTGAATTTCGCTTTTCATATATATTGATATGTTGCATGCGCATTTATGAAAATTTATTCGGTGGTAGTCTATATATGTAATCTTTCCGACTCTTTGATTCTTCTTTGGGTGACCATCCCCTAATGCGTGCCTTTTAAATCTTGGCCCTTCCTGTAATTGTCTTTCCTTTTCCAATATCACATGGTATTTAAATACATGCGTTCAAATTCCATCTCCCATCCCGAACATTTTAGGCCGATATAAATTGATAATCCTCCTTTCTCTCAGTTTGCAATATGGAATCACATGTCATTGATGTCAGAGCTATATGATAATATCATGCCATGAATGTTGATAATAATTATTTAAATCAAACCTGAAAGTGGTGAATTATTAAGATTTAACATCAGGGTGATTTTACGTGCGTTTTAAGTAACTCATCCTTCGCATTACATTATGGCTAAGTGTTTTCTTTCTGTCAAATATACGCCATTGCCATTAGCCTTGTTTTATTAAGAAGAATATTATCGTGCATAAGAAGAATATATTGATACAAACAGGTTTCAGACTAAAACAATATATTTGAAGCTATGATTCAGTTGAGAAGACTGGGTTACTACCCACAACACCATTCTACCAGTTTGTGGAAAATGAGAGTTACTCCCCTTTGATATTTTGAAAATATGACCAATCACAGTTAAGCTTTCACAGGCATTTTGGTTATGGTTGACTCATCTGATTGGCTGCTTCGAAATAGTCACAAAATTCGAACAAGGCGATAGCTCCAAAGAAAACAAACCACTGGCAAAATGCCTCTTTACAAGAAACCCGAAAAAGAAAAGAATCAAAACATTCAAGTTGCAGTTCGATGTCGGTATGTAAATCAACAAAATTGGTTTAGTTGTAACATTTCATCGTTTGTCTTGAGACGTTTTAGTTGTGTTTTTTTCGGACGTGTCAATGATCCGATGAGATGACAAAAGGCCGTGGAACTGCTGAAAAGCTTATATTTTGGCTTCTTATCATGCTTATTTCAACAAGAGCGTGCTATTGAAGACTCTTGCATGTGGGTTAAAGGCGTGTGAACGTACAGAATTATTTTGAGTCGAGTTGAGTATACAAGTCAACAGTAAAGTGTTTTTTCTCCTATGAACATGGAGATTGGAGGCTGGTGGGGGCCTATTAACGGTAATTTTACTTCCCTAATCTCGCATATGATGCGTGTATGACATGATGTATTGATTTCGTATGCTTCAAAAGTCAAGATTACTTTCATATCCACAGGCTATCGACACATATGATATGCCCTATAACTGTATAGTAATAGTATAGTGGCATATCGTATGTGTCGATAGCCAGTGTTCATATCCTAGGCTATAGGAATAAAACATTTAAAATTATTTTCCATAATATTTTGTCCCCCCATGTTTTTAGAAATGTTGTCATTGCCCATAATATGATACTGCTTGTGTGCTGAACTTTCAATTATTAACCATTTATGACAACTTACAAATAATATTCATTATCTCAACTGAGGCCAACAGCATGACTTTTATCCTGTTTCAGACCAATCAATGGCATAGAGAAGAAACAGGGATCGTATGCAGTAGTAGATACAAATGGAGATAAGAAAGAAGTGACAGTCAAAGAAAGACTAGGAGTCAGCACACACACAAAGACCTTCACCTTCGACCATGTGTTTCCCCCACATTGCAAGCAGCTGGATGTCTACCACAGCATTGTCACGCCCATTGTTGACGAGGTCCTCCAGGGATACAACTGTACAGTCTTCGCGTCAGTATATCTTAGTCTTTTGAAGATTTATTAGGATTTTAAAATTGCATATTATAATGCATATCAACCTCATTATTATATATCAGGTCTTTATCTCTGACAGGACCTTTACTAAGGTTAACCTTAAGTCCGGGTTAGAATGAGCCTTCAGTAACCCATGCTTGTTTTAAGAGAAGACTAACAGGATCGGGTGGTCAGGCTCGCTGACTTGGTTGACACATGTCTATTGTCATCGGTTCCCAATTGCGCAGATCGATGCTCATGCTGTTGATCACTGGATTATCTGGTCCAGACTCGATTATTTACAGACTGCCGCCATATAGCTGGAATATTGCTGAGTGCGGCGTAAAACTAAGCTCATTCACTCAGTTATCTCTGACAGATTATTCTTTGTGGCAATATGTGTTATCACCTCCATAGAAGGCTGTGTCTCGTGAATCCTTCACAAACTTTGTCAACCCCGTCTAAATGAAGGATGTGTAGATTCCAGAGGCAATTCGTGGTCAGCTTTCCAAAAGCTTAGGCTTCATTTGTTTGCTGCCTCAATTTTGGGAAAATCTTCCCGAAAGAAAAAACGCCACAGGAATAAATATACCATTGATGATCATGACAGTAGTGAGTGAGGTTAACTACATCGTGGCATCAGCAGTATTGCAACCATATCGCCAGTTGCCCTGGATAGAAGACACATTTGAGTAGATGCCATGACTGTCATAAATACATACAGATGTAAAACATTCAACGCATTTGTATCATGTGATAATATTTCAACAGGTGTTTCTTCACATCTCCTGTCTCTAGAATATTATCAATGTCATCTATGTCTGAAAAGGTCTGTCTGTTAAAATGTATCCTATTTGCAGATATGGCCAAACAGGCACAGGTAAGACCTTTACAATGGAAGGTGATCGCAGCGATGACCCCAACATCTCCTGGGAAGATGACCCACTGGCTGGAATCATCCCAAGAACCATGTACCATATATTTGAGAAGCTGCAGAATCAGGTAGGCAGCCCTCTGTGAAGATTCTGTTCAAGTAATGATGATATAATACACTGTGGGTGTGTTGAGCTAAAATATAAGCACCATATTTGAGATTTCACATTAACCTTATGTCATATCCATGCAGTTGTATGCTTGAATTGTGATGAGTTAGATCCTGAGACTATTGGCAAACATGCCCTGCTCTTGGAAAAAAACACCGCAAGACTCACACTGATACAATGCTGACTCTAATCAAACAGATTGAAGAACAAAATCAGTATGTTCAAATTGTGAAGCATTTTGTATTTGTCAACCACAATGACCATGTGCTTCATCCCTGTTTTCTAGGAGGTCGAGTTCTCAGTGAGAGTGTCCTTCCTAGAACTGTACAATGAGGAGCTGTTTGACCTGTTGGGATCATCAGAAGATCCTCTCCGCCTCCGCATCTATGAGGACAGCACAAAGAAGGTATGTAGACATAGATGCCCTTGATACACAAGAATCAGTTTGATACCCAGTTGCTTTGTAGTGATCTGGATCAGTAATGCTTGTACATATTTCTAACCCGGTTAAACTGTGTAGTTAAAGTAAGTGTTTAAACTGTACAACATTCTATTTTTGAAGCACTAGGTATTATGGCTTGTACAAAACCTTTCTCTATCTTAAGTCCATGTTAAGGTATGGGAATACCATAGATTATTGCCATAGATTATTGAGATAGTCTTGTGTGTGATCCATTGTCATGATCATTGTTTCTTGCATCCAGGGTTCTGTGATTATCTCAGGCCTAGAGGATGTGGTTGTTCGCAATAAAGATGAGGTGTATGCCATCTTGGAGCGTGGAGCTTCCCGACGTCAGACTGCCGCCACACTGATGAATGCTACATCCAGGTAGGTTGTGGTGTTTCATACAACACTCAACTTGATGGGATTCTGGGGTAGGATGGTTAAGCTGGTCGTAAGTGGTGGCCAAATAGATTGGGTGGTCAAGCTTGGTGATTCTTTGATGGCGTGTCATTGCACCCTGGCTACATGGATCAATGCTCATATTATCAGTCAGAACATTTTCTGGTTCAGTCTCAGGGGTGGAAATAACCCATTGCCCGACGCCCGAGTCCAGTGTTTTTTTCTGTTGGACAAGCAAATTTGTATATCACACTGTACCGGTGTCCAGTTGACTTTCCAATATTAATTATGTTGTTTATTTAAAAAATCAACAAGAAAACGTACGGTATAGTGGAAAAATTATCAGGGCAAGTGATTTTACATGTGCCACTGTACCGGAGTACACTAGCAATTTTAACGTTATTTCCCCCCCCTGAGTCTTAATGATTTATAAGCCTTCATTAGGTAGCTATGACAACCTCTAGTCTGTGAGGACAAGAATCACTATGTGATTATGATCACATTGAGAATTTGCAGTTGTTTTGAAGGTGGAAATTCTCTTGTGCAGACTCTGATTGAATTGGGTCCTATCTGTCCTCGTCTCTTTACTCGATTAACTTAATGAACAAATTACTTCATGAATTCCTGGTTGTAATACAAGGCGTATCTGACATGTTCTGTCTAGTCGCTCCCACTCAGTCTTCTCTGTGACGATCCACATCAAGGAGAACACGGTAGAGGGGGAAGAACTCCTCAAGACAGGCAAGCTGTACCTGGTAAGTGCTTGTGTTGATGTCATTGTAGTCTCCAGATCGGAAGCTGTTTGCCAACATTGTTTTGAGTGAAGTCTAAGTGACACGACTCCAAAATGGATGCCAAAAGACTGTCATGATGATAATGAATATAAAGTATATGTTGCAACCAGTGGTGTAGGATTGAGAATCAAGTGCAACACTAACTGTGAAAAGATAATGGACTCCTGATGTTCTGCACCTCCAATGTGTTATGATTTGTGGGGGTTTGGTGTGTTGCCATGGTAACACCTCTGAAGAACATTGTTAACTATGCGACAGGTTGACTTGGCCGGGAGTGAGAACATTGGCAGATCGGGAGCAGTTGACAAGCGTGCTCGGGAAGCTGGTAAGTAAATAATTCATTGATCCTCAGGGAAAGTACCAAGTCCTGCTTGAATAAGAAAAATATTTAGTATGTTGACATTTGCTGTCTATTTTATTCAGTTCTAATATGTAGCAAAATTCAAGTATTGAGAACTCTTTTAGAACTATAGCAATCAACGATTCACCACTACTTGTCAATGAAGACCCCCGTCCTCAAATTTTTAGTTATTCATGCTGAGGGACTAGTAGAAGTTTTCAAAGCTGTAGAGATGTGAGAAGTGTCAGGGTTGTAATGTATTTCATGTGTTTGACAGGTAACATCAACCAGAGTCTGCTGACACTAGGCCGTGTTATCACCGCACTGGTGGAACATGCCCCCCATGTACCTTACAGGTTTGTGCTGCAGGATCAACCAGCTGTTTGTCTGTGCCAGGTTTAGATACCAACACACAGTAAAACTCTTATATTGCAATGTCGTTAACAACAGATCTTATTCTCATCCAATATCTCTGTGTAAAGATCTGTAGACAACCCTAGAGCCAACTTTAACCACCCAGTCTAAATGGATTATTTTATTTATAGCCAACCGCATGTCAGTTTCTAAACTGATTCAGATTCATTTCTTTTCATCATTGGCTGGAAAAGTTAGATCTTAGTTAAAAGACCCTATATCATGGGAGGATTATGGTAGAACTAGTTTTCAACAGAAAAATAATATGCACTGAATATTTTGTTTCAATACGTGATAAGTAAATCTTTAAACATAATTGTAAACAACTGTTTGAAATTAGCTTAGATCAATTGTTGAAAGGGGCCTTTTGTTTGCAGAGAGAGTAAGCTGACTCGCCTCCTACAAGATTCTCTCGGAGGTCGAACCAAGACATCTATCATTGCCACCATCTCCCCAGCCTCTTGTAACCTTGAGGTACACAGCAGTCTTAGTTACAGTATTGTAAGATGTAACGCAAGGGAGTGGGCAATTGTAAGGGTGCGACATTCATATCTGTCAAGACTAATTTCATACTAAAACAAAACCCCATTGAGGATCTTGGTAAGGACTGGTCTTCAGCAGCACATCCTCGTTTTAAGATGGGATTAACAAGTTCAGCTGATGGTTGATGCATGTCTTCATTAGTGTTGGGAATTGGTTAAAATCTCATAATTTATGATTGGTTTGTTATAACGATCAATCATCGAAAAAAATTGGTTAGCGTCATTAATGAAATCTGTTAATGCACATAAAAATAAGGAAAAAACTTGTAGTTCTTTTGGGTTATTTTGCAAAATTTCACATCTTTAAAGGATGACTAGTATGTCAGGAACAGAAATGTCTTGGAGTCTTTAAGATAAATTCAATCATGACTTGAAATGAACTTGTAGTGCTTATGAAATGTAACAGACAAAACCAACCTTGTGAAAAATGTTGTTTATGAAAACAAGTGTTCCAGAATTGTTTGTGTTCGATTATGAGAAAACATGATCGATTGCTTGGTCGTTAAGTCACTGCGACCAATCTTCGATTATTTCAATTAATTGGACCACCACTAGTCTTTATATCCTAAGTGTAAACACTGGTGATCTATAAGAGACCGTTTACAGACCACTTGAGTAGTGCTCAGTGAGGCAACAGATAAACCGAATGTACAAGGCAGGAATTTTATGATGCAGCAAAGAGATAATTTATCAGTGTTCATGATAAGGGTTTCAGATTATTCAAACAAGGACAAGGGTGGTCAGGTAGTCAAGTGTTTAAATCATTTGCTTGTCAAACTGAACACCCAGGTTTGATTCACCTCATGGGTACAATGTGTGAAATCCATTTCTGGTGTCCCCTGTGATGATATGGCTGGAATATTGATAAAAGTGGCGTAAATCCATACACAATCTATCAAGAACCGAACTGATGCTCATACTATTGACCATGTGTTTGCCTGGTAAATGCTTGATTACATTTGGTTGAGGGACGGTGGGGTAGCCTGGTGGTTAGAGCGTTCTCTCGTCACGCGAAAATCCGGGTTCGATTCCCTACATGGGTACAATGAGTGAAGCCCATTTCTTGCGTCCTCCGCCGTGATATTGCTGGAGTATTGCTAAAAGCGGTGTAAAACCCAACTCACTCACTCACATTTGGTTGATTCTTGCCAGAACTGGTATTTTTATGATGATGTCACATAAGATGTAGCAGTACATGTGCTTTGTTTAGTTTGGTTTGTGTTTCATTTGCAGGAAACGTTGAGCACCTTGGACTACGCTCATCGTGCCAAGAACATCACTAACAGACCAGAGGTCAACCAGAAACTGACCAAGAAGGCTCTTCTCAAGGAGTATAATGAGGAGATAGAACGTCTACGTCGTGATCTGCAGGCAGTGAGAGAGAAGAATGGAATCTACCTGGCCGAAGAGAACTATGTGTGAGTTGAAGCTTTAGCAGTGTGACAGGCCACACAGCAGTTTTGCAGCAGTCACAAACTGTCAGTATATTACTAGTGGTTTATTCTGTTGTATTTAAATTGAATAGTAATTGTTCAACAGTGGCACAATCCACATGCTCCCATCGTTGGAGACTTTGATGAAGAATGTTTCCAGGTAGCATTATGATGAACCTTTTTCTTTTTAAAACTTTGCGATTGATGGCTGAAAATTTGTATGTTTCAGTGCTATGCAGAATAAAATCAGTCAGCAGGAAGACTCTATCCAGGAGTTTGAGGAGAAAATCACAGCCCTCACAGAAGAGATGACTTCGGTATGTGTAGGCTCAGGGTGTATGTTATGCCAATAGTCACTTTGTATTGCACTTTTCTGGGCTGGATATAGGCACAAAGCACAGCATTATCATGCCTGTCGATAGATCAGTTTGTAATCAAACTTCAAATAAAGCATACAACAGTTGGTGCTAGAGGGTCACATTACCACATTACCAAACATTTACATCATAGGTGGATGTGTGCAATAAAATGCTTCATGTTTTAGTCAGATCACAGCACCATTAATGACTTCATATAATTGATGTAGTTGTCGGAGCTGTTCACGGACACGAAGAAGGAGTTGGAGGAGACATCGGAGCAGCTGACTGTGACCACCAAGAACCTGGAGGAGACGACAGTAACACTGCAGGAGACCCAGGTGAACCTGAAACACACGACCCAGGACCGCGACGAGCAACAGTTCCTGGTGGGGGAACATGTGAAGACAGAGGACCTGCTGTACACCGAGGCCACTGAGGTAAGCCTGTCACTCAGCTTGCTGTCGGGGGGGGGACTGGTGACGGGGTAGGGATCACATTGGAAAATCTTTAGAGGGATAGAGGTTGAAATTATTGTCAAATTTGGGGAAAAGTTGACACTATTTGAAACAAACTGGTATGATGTATGCATTTTGCACTTAAAATGTATTTTGCTGGATTCATTGTTATTATCGATGTGCATACTTAGTTGAAGGCTTCAATAGCAGATCTGTTTAGTTCTGTGCTTTTAGTATAGTTCCTACAATTGTAGAAGGTGACTTAGTGAAAGATATATGGATTTTGAGAATAAATAAATTTCTTTAGTGACAAAGTTTCATTATTTTCATGAAATACAGCAGAAACCTGTACTCAAATGCATACATTTATTGAAATGTTTTTAAATTTAATGTCATAAATATTTCTGCATTAGTTTACATATATTTTTCCTTATCCTGACTCATGCTTAATTGCTTGTCTCCTTCTTGCGAAAGGTAGTGGAACACTTGAATCCCCTTTTGAAGCTCCCTTCAAAAAAACGGATGTAAAATCACTCACCCAGTGTTATCTCCCTTTAGCTGTTTTGGCGGGAAACTCCGTCACATGACCCCACATGTTTTCACTCTCTCCTTCTTCGCCCTAGAGGACGTTTATGAGAGCGCCTGGGTCCCCTATATGGCGTTATATCCTTTTATATTTAGGCCTTTACTACTAAATTAGCTTTATACGGCATTTACGATTGATATACCAGCAATATGGTTTGAAATTTTTGTCTAAATTATCTGTTTATTCACGTTGTTGACAGTTTTTTTTATCTTGTTTACAACTGATGAAAACTTGCATTCGTTGCAGATACCGTTTGTCGGTTGCTGATTCGCATTTATTATGTCCTAATTGTACTTCAATTGTTCTTCCAGGTTTCGCTGTTAACTTTGTCAGCATTTATCTGAATTTGAATTTAATAATAATTTGTATTCCATTCTTAGACATGCCAAGGACAGGTCTAGACGACTTTTACAAGTCATGTCTAAACCGAGTGATTGCGCTGATAACTGTTTATTGCTGTCTGCTGACATTCACTATTCCAGTGTTTTACCGGTTGCTTCTACGGAGCATGTCGCTGTGACTGATTGCAGCTCAGCATGGACAACGATGAATCTGCAATAGATGTTCCAGAGGAGCCTTTGGGCAGGAGCAGAACCAGACGTTCACTGGAGCATAGCAGATCCTCCTCCTCAGATACGGACAGCCATCAGGAGCCTGCGCGCAGGCACCCTACATACTGTAGAAGAGAATCTACACCTTCACGAAGGCACAGAGACACGTCTCAAGGCTCCAGGGAAGATCCTTATCTGAATCAGTCGCCTGCATGCAGGTCTCCGTGCAGGTCTCCACGAAGACCTCCACGCAAGTCTCCATGCAGGAAGGAGACACAATGGCAACCATCTCCAGAACAAGAAGCCTCTAAATCTGAAGATGATGGTGGAATCATATTTTCCGATACTGAGATCAAATCTTGGATGGCAAATGGATTAGAACTTGCATCACCTTCTGAAGAGGATAATGAAGCATTCACGTATATGATGTCTAACGAGGACTTTGATACACTTACCCTTCCACCCATCGATCCTGTCTTGGATGTATCGGAGAACCTCAGCACAGCCTTCTGGAAGGCAACGAAGTTCCAGAGTCAAAGTGTCCCACCATTCAACGCCAAGAAGTTCTCTCTTCACCGCATGGAACCCTTCATGAAGGCCCCATAGATAGA
The DNA here is from genome assembly GCF_003918875.1 of Haliotis rubra. NCBI lineage: Eukaryota > Metazoa > Mollusca > Gastropoda > Lepetellida > Haliotidae > Haliotis > Haliotis rubra. The sequence continues at coordinate 63,671 of NW_025765753.1, forward strand.
TGAGAACTACAAGATCATCAACGACTCCTGATCTAGGACTTATAAAATGGAGGATAAAAAGTTGGTACAAATAGACACAACTACCAAACGTACCTTCTTTGGTCTAGCCAGGTCAAGAGCCATCAATGAAACCCTCATCGTGAAGTTTAGAAACTTGACCTCTGAAGAAGATAGAATGATCTACTCGTCATTGCCGACAAGGATTGCTGTCTTCCTGTAGTTGGAGTGAGCGCTTCACCAAGTCAATATACAGAGCTCCGTGGTCAGCATCATCTATCTTCGCAGGGGAAATTGAGGACGTGGCCAAGGAAGTAACGAAAGAGTCAAGGGAGGTAATGATGATCAAGTCCATCGATACACTAGTCAGTGTTATCCGTCAGACGTCGCAACCCTACTCCGGCAGGTCGAAGTTTACGGGGATACAGAGAGCCATTGAAAAGAAATACGGCAGCTCCAGAGGAGGCAAGGATTCTTTTCGTCGCCCAACCTGAGCTCCTAGAGGTAACCCCGGAAGAGGCAGGGCACCAAGAGGTGCCAGGAACTGTCGATGCTGAAGGATGGGTTCGGAACGACTGGAGTCTTCCACCCCCAGCCGTTCCCATACAACCTTCAACAGTGGGTGGACGTCTACAACGCTACTGGAAGAATTGGGGAATTCTTCAGGACGACTACGTATCCCAGATCCTACACAGAGGATACAAGATACAACTACAAGCAGTACCACCGTTGACAAGCAACTCTCTGGCCCACAACTATTCTGCCGACCAGATGGAGAACCTACTCAACGCCATCACAACTCTACTCGAAAGGAGGCAATCGAAGAAATAAAACAGGAGCTCGTCACGCCCGGCTTTTACTCCCCAATCTTCTTAGTACCAAAGAAGAATTCCAGGTAAAAGTTCCGACTTATATACAACATGAGGAAATTCAACCAAGATTATCTTCACGAGTCCCGCAAAGTTCAGAATGATACATCTTCCTCAACTGCGACAACTCGTACGTCCGTTAGACTACCTCGCCAGCATAGATCTACAGGATGCGTATCTTCACATCCCGATACATCCGGACTCAAGAAAATACCTACGATTCCTCTTCAACATCACTTCCAATGGAAGGTGCTACCATTTGGAATATCGTCAGCACCCTGGTTGTTTACTCGAGTGACAAAGCCAATCATCACATATCTACATCATCGAGGTCTACGCAGTGCATTTTACCTGGACGACGGGATTCAAGCTCATCAAGATCCCAGTCAACTCAGACTGCAGCTAGACTTCACAATCAGGCTACTCACTCAACTAGGATGGCTAGTAAATCTCCTCAAGTCGGAACTAGAACCCACACAGGATCTGCAATTCCTAGGAATACGGCTCATCACATCGCAGAATCGTATAGTCGTCCCAGAGGAGCGTGGGGTCAGGATACAACAAATGATATCTCTAGCACTACTCTCCCAGTTACCACTACGAAGTTGGCAGAGCCTACTTGGCATTCTCACGTCAGCAACAGACATGACACGCAGAGGAAGGCTACAACTGCGCCCACTACAAGTGTTTGTGAACGCTCATCTAGACAGTCTGGACTCCTTCGGACTACTGGACGGACTGAAACCATATCTCCTATGGTGGACTCGGAAGTCTACAATGTTCAACAAACAAATACCAACATTTGTCTCTCCGGTTCCGGATCCACAAGCATGGGCAACAGATGTTCTAAGCATCTCCTGGGAAGGACTAAACGCTTACGCGTTTCCACCTCCAGCTCTAATACCGCAGGTGTTGCAGAAAATCAAGCAGGCGAAGAACCTGCAACTGATTTTGGTCGCGCAAGGGTGTGGTTTCCCATCCTCATACAAGAACTTTGAAGTTCAACCCTGCAACTCCCAGAGTGGCCGAACCTACTAATTCATCCGCACACCAAGCAAGTACACGGAAGTCCACCAGTATTCCAACTACACGTATGGAACTTATCAAAACTTGCTTGAAGAAAAGAAGATATTCCGCCAGAGCAGCGAACGCAGTCACACTAGCTCTACGTAGATCAACCCGCAGCTTGTACGACGACAAGTGGCAGAGTTTTGAGAAATATGCATTGAGGAAGGGCTTCACGGCGATGAAAGCAACACATCCTCAAGTGGCGGAATACCTTTGTCATCTAAGACAAACATGGCGGTTAAAAGGTTCAACACTCTCTACATACCTAGCCGCCCTCAGCTCAGTTATCACCATGAAGACGAGTGTGAAACTGACCAAAGTACCAGAGATACTGGCTCTACTACGCTCCTTTAAGTTGGAAGACCAACAAAAGAAATTTAAAGCGCCTGCTTGGGATCTCAACGTAGTCTTGCAGCATCTCACCAGTGACGCTTACGAACCACTAGAAAGGACATCCTATGAGTTTCTAACACATAAAACTCTGTCCCTGGTCACCTTGGCAACAGCAGCTCGGATGTCAGAAATACATGCTCTGGACTTTGAACGAATACGATTTGATGCACATCGCAACATCATACATCTGGGATTGAGTTGGGATTTCATAGCAAAGAACCAACTGCCCGGTCAGCCAGACAGAAAATTCCACATCCCCAGCACTCTTGTCAGTCCTTGGGCCACAGGATACTCAGGATCTATCCATATGTCCAGTCAGAGCATTGAAAGTCTACCTACAAAGGTCTAAGACGAGGAGACTAAAATTCAAGCACCTTTTCATCCCTCTATCTACGGAGACACCTACAGAGATCCCACGTACAACAATATCAATATGGATGAGAGCCATCATCTTAAGGGCCTACAAAGCAGCAGGAACTTGAGCCTCCACGAGCCTCAATCCTCGTGAAGTCAGAGCACTGGCATCGACATTCGCTCTACATGGAAACTGCTCCATCTCGACAATAATGGAGGGCTGCTATTGGAAGTCAGAGACGGTGTTTGCCAACCACTACCTCAGAGACATGGCTACCAAGGACGTCTCCGGCATTCACCAGTTTGGGCCTTTTGTTGTAGCACAACAATTGACGGTTCCTCAAAGGCGCTGAGATGAATCTCACCCTTTTATCACGTGACTTGTAAAAGCCAACACTCAGAAGAGTTAGAGCTTAGAGTCCATGCGCATGTCTGGGATAGGCCAGCATGAGTGACAGACCCTATACTTGTAAGGACATACTCGTATATGATGAAGGGTCGCTTCTCCACTTGATGCGAGCAGCGAGCATCAAGACATGGAGACACTGAATGTCAGGAGAAGCGGTTCCAGAGAAATCTGACAAGTTGTTGTCCCCCCAAACTCATCAGAGGAAGCTAGAAGGAAGGATCAGCATAGTACTATAAGAAGTTCCCTCAGGGGGGTATGCAGGACGTAAATCAGCATTGAATCCAGAGTGGCTTGACCCACCACCGGTTCTGTTAGATTCTACAAGCAATTAAGCATGAGTCAGGATAAGGAAAAATATGTAATTTCTTTTATTAAATTGATATTTTATACTTATCCTGACTCATGAGGTAAGCCCTCCCAACCTCCTCTCATGGCACTCTGGATGTCCTGAAATCCAGGTGTCGGAGAGAGAGTGAAACATGTGGGGTCATGTGACGGAGTTTCCCGCCAAAACAGCTAATGGGAGATAACACTGGGTGAGTGATTTTACATCTGCTTTTTTTAAGGGAGCTTCAAAAGGGGATTCAAGTGTTCCACTATCATTCGCAAGAAGAAGGAGACAAGCAATTAAGCATGAGTCAGGATAAGTATATAATATCAATTTTAATTAAAAATTACATATTCGTATAAAATACTTAAGTAGCGGATTGACAGAGCAATTAAGTTTTGTGAAATCAAAGTCTTCTTCACTTGATGTTTTTGTGTGTTTAGCTGTTGAGCACAGCTGAGTCATCAACATCCGATGTGAGTGGTCTCCATGCCAAGTTGGACAGGAAGCGGGCAGTAGAGGCCCACAATGAGGAGAGCCAGGTGACCTTCCAGGAACGGTTCCGAAATGACATCAGCAACATGCGCAACTCAGTCAACACCTACCTCTCCCAACAGGACTCCTTCAAGACCAATGCACTCGGCAACATAGGTTTGTACACGACCATTACCTAAACAGTGATAGGTTTCCTTGTCATAGGGCAAAGCTGTCATACGTACGAGCTGGTTCCCGACTCCCTTTGTGTGCGCCAACTTGCGATATCCCAGACGGGGCCCAGCATACTTCTGGTACCACATTTCCAGTGACAAGCGTATATTCAAGAACCAGTTCTGGTTCCAAATTGTGTGACCGCCAATTATAACTTTACTAGACCCGACCAGGTGTATAACCATGTTTGGCTGTCACAGCTGTTGACAGCCTTAATAGCTGGCTAATTTGGGGATGGTTAGGTCAGAAATTTGTTATTCCTGCAAGGATTATCTGTTTCTAACAACCATGAGACCATTCGAAAATGTATGAAACGTTGTTTGTCACCAGAAGTACTAAGGTCTCGCAAAGTGCTTATTGTGTCCTAAGCAATCTTAGCCCTACAAGGTTTGTAACTCCAGTTGTCTTGAGACATAGCCTTAAGATGGTCTTATTGCTGAAGTCGTTTTGTGCATATGGGCCCAGGTAGAATGTGTTCTTTGCACTACATAGTTAGTTTAAGAGGAAAGTCATTTGGGATCATGAGGAGATTTCCAGGTCAGGCAAACTTTTCTGGTAGTTAAAGGTGATTAAATGGATGACTGACTTGGCTGATAGCATGTCACAGTAACCTGATGGCATGTCACAGTGACCTGATGACGTGTCACAGTGACCTGATGGCATGTCACAGTGACCTGATGGCGTGTCACAGTGACCTGATGGCGTGTCACAGTGACCTGATGGCGTGTCACAGTGACCTGATGGCATGTCACAGTAACCTGATGACATGGATTGTTGTTCATTATATCAACCACTGGACTATTCAGCAGGTCATACAGCTGGAGAATTGTCAGTTGCAGTGTTAATACAACACAAGTGCTGATTTTAGTGTATTATGCTTTCAGTAAATACCCTGTTGTTACATTTTTGTAATCATTATATCTCCATTACCCAATGACTTCTTGTATGTAATGGCAATTTATATCATCAAAATTCTTACGCAACAATTTCCCTCCAGAAACAATGTTGAGCCGTGGCAAATCACAGGCAGACAGTTTGACATCGCAGATGACCGGTCTGGTGTCCCTACTTGGTACCCATGTAAAGACAGTTGACGCCCATACACAGCAGGGACACGAGGACAGTCTCAGCACCCTCTCCCACATCCAGGAGGCCGTACAGTCCACCAAGGTAGGTAGTCAGTTCCAGGTGTGGAGATCATCCCTTAACACATAGTAGCACACTGTATGTGTCACCAGTATATGTATTCCTTTTTCAGAAGAAGTCATCCTTGGGGTACATATAAGCATTAAAATGTCCATTTTAAATACATATGACAGTTGTAACAATATTTCAATAAAATATTTTACAAAATGGAAAACTCGTTTTTGTCTTGTGAGACCACCCCACAGGGCCCCACAGGGCCCTCTACAGCCAACAGCGGGTAACTCTGGCTGCTTACCTCAAACCTCACTTTTCATGCTGTCGTTTGTATAAATCTTATGATCTACTGGGGTTATTGAAAGAGTTCCACCTTGATTGCATTGGGCATTTTATTTGGAGATACACCTTTGCTGAAACACTGTGAGTTTGAGTATATAAGCAGGGCTCCTTATAAATTCTTGAGGCATCGAGTATTTACTCACAAGTTATTCACATTTAGCAGTATTCTTTAGGTATTCATGATAACTTTACTCCCTTGGGTCCAATCAGTTGGGTATTTTTGCACCCATACTTTTGTTTCAATAATTTTGCCTAAAATGCTCTCAAATGATTTCCTTGGAGACACCAGAAACCCATGATTCTGGGATTGAATCCTGATTTGCCCCCAATTGTTCTGAGCACCATTCCCAAGCTTGTGTTTCATGCAGTAATAATAGTACATGTCTTCAACCTGTGTCACCTCAAACTCATTAAGCTAACAGAAAATGATATAACTGGAATATTGTTAAAGCACAACAGTTTACCTAACAATAAGCAAGATGTCAAGCCTATTAAAGCATTTTCTCTGCTGTAGAGTTCATGTACGTGGACTGTGGCCATATAATCAGTAAATACAGTTCCGTTAGTATAGTTATCTGAAGAGAAAAAATTGGGCAATGTTGTACTTCAAGGGTGTTGAAATCTATCCTTCATATATTTACACAAAGAAATCAAAATAAATTGGGTAATGTTGAACTATTTTGTGTCTTTTAAGCAAATACTCACCTGATCTGGAGCTCTGATGTAAGACAGTTTATCTATATCCAGCAGGCACATATTACAAAAGACACATAGTACAAGAGATTCACAAACATACTACTATTGTGTTGTTAATGTCTCTACCCTCTTTCTCCTGACAGAGTTCGGAGGTGTCAGCTCTGGACTCCCTGACTCAGACTGTGGTTGTTTCCTCGCTCACCGAGCTGCAGAACAACATGAAGCAACTCAGCTCATCTCTCAGCTCTTTGGCGGAGTATGTGCAGCAGCAGGTTAGTGAAATCATTATTACCTACGAGGGCGAACATATCAGGGTTCATATTTTTCATACGATGCCCTAGGGCTAAATATCACTTTGTCATGGTGACGTTTCTTCTGTGACGTTGCATTCAACATGCGGCGATGGCGGGTAGACAGCCTATGTTTGAAAGTAGATTGGGGTTATTTTCCTCAATTTGATGACTTCGGCAATTAACAGAATATTATATTCGTGCCCATATCATACTATGTTTACGACACTCGTGCCTAAATATCGGTATATCCCTCGCTCTCACTCGGGAAATACCAACATTAAGGCACTTGTGTTGTAAATATAGTATGACATGGGCACTCATATAATATCCTCTATATGTGTCATGCCAATATAAAAAAGTACTGGAATATTTGAAAGAGTGTAAGAATATTATACCGGGTAAGTTAGTGAGCAATTAATGAGAATCTAAACAAGTTTAATGCTTTTCTGTAAGCAATGTTAAGAGGATTAGTAAACTATGGCCACACTGCTGCCTTGTGACAGGCACAAATCATTGTTCAAAACAGCTGCTTGTGATATTGTTATCCCCCGCAACGCGTTTTACGGGGGGTATTAAAATGGACTCCGTCCGTGCGTCCGTCCGTGCACTTTTGTCTTTTCCGGAACAGAACTCTAAAACCGTTCACTATTTCTTCACCAAACTTGGCACATAGATAGATCTGGCGGTGTACTGGTGCCTTTTGGTACTTATGGATTTCTGAATAATATATTTTGGGCATTTCCATGGCAACAAGCTTGACTAATACTGAAATTAGTGGTAGTGTTCTTTTCCGGAGCAGAACTCTAAAACCGTTCAATGTTTCAAACTTGGCACATACATATATCTGGTGGTGTACTGGTGCCTTTTGGTTGTTTTGGAATTCTGAATAAAATATTTTGGCGTTTCCATGGCAACAAGTTATACTAGTACTTTGACTGAAATTGGTGATAGTGCTATTTTCTGGAGCAGAACTTTCAAAACCTTTCAATACTCTCCTTCCACTTTTCTATATACACACATAAATATTTGACATAATTATAACTCGTAGACATAATCATGAAAAGTATTTTGCCATTGCAGAGGATATTGATGACTTTGTTCTCTTGTTACCCTGATTTTTCAAACTGTTGAGACATTTCCCCTTGACTTTCATGGTTTGTTATTTTCACAACAGTGCAAAACAACCCTCGTATTTGAGATTATATTGTTTTCTTACCATAAATCCCACCTACTGTGCTTTGTTTTTCCAAATATTGCGCTGTTTCCTATTTATGGTAAATTGTTTTAACAGCGAGAGAGTCAGACTGCCCTAATCAAGGCTCACACACAGAAGCTCCACACAGACTTGAGTGCTATCACAGACACTGTGAGGAGTTATGAGAAAAGCCAGCATGAGAAGATTGTGACACTACAAACACAATCCCAGGAGAATGTGGCCACTCATGGCACTCTACAGAAGAGCATAGAGGAGAAACTGAAGGAACTGACTGACCTGATACACAACAAACACTCACATGTTGCCCAGTACAATACACAGGTAAGACCAACAGGGACAGTGGTAGTTATGTGATGCAACATACGCTTGTTTGGTCAACACTGAAGGTACTTGGTCTGTTCTTGCTTGTCCTGTCAATAAACAGGGTAGACGACATGGCCTTGTTTGTCCTGTCAGTAAACAGGGTACAGGACATGACCTTGTTTGTCCTGTCAATAAACAGGGTAGATGACATGGCCTTGTTTGTCCTGTCAATAAACAGGGTACTTGACATGGCCTTGTTTGTCCTGTCAATAAACAGGGTACTTGACATGGCCTTGTCTGTCCTGTCAATAAACAGGGTACTTGATATGGCCTTGTCTGTCCTGTCAATAAACAGGGTACTTGACATGGCCTTGTTTGTCCTGTCAGTAAACAGGGTACTTGACATGGCCTTGCTTGTCCTGTCAATAAACAGGGTACTTGACATGGCCTTGTTTGTCCTGTCAGTAAACAGGGTAGACAGACATGACCTTGTTTGTCCTGTCAATAAACAGGTACTTGACATGGCCTTGTGTGTCCCATCAGTAAACAGGGTACAATCGACATGGCCTTGCTTGTGAGGTCAATATATAGGGTAGATGACATGGTCTTGCTTGTCCTTTCCATAAAGAGGGTATATGACATGGTCTTGCTTGTCAGACTGAAAAAGCACTCTACATGGAGCTAGTAAGACTTCTAGTTCCTGTGCACAGCTATTGAGTGCTACCATATATCATAATTAAGAGCTTATAAAATCGTTTTCTGATGATAGTACAGGGTTTAAAGGCCAACAGTGTTGTAATGCTGTCTCTCATCTTCAGGTGACGGAAGCACTGGGAAACAGACAGGAAGATGTGACACAGCTGTCCTCTAGCATACAGAGGTATGTCCATGTTGTTACTTGTCATTTTCACCTTTTCAAAACAAAAACGTCTTCTGTTGTGGTATAGTGTGTGTTTCAGATGTTCAGTCGTATGTGACATCTTTTTATTAAAAGATTAATGAGGAACATTGTCAGCTATGTCTCTTTGCACAGCTGAGGTTAACTTTCAGTATCGTCTCCTTTGTTTTGCCATCATTAGGCATGCTTGTAATCTTCTTCCTTGCATGTATGCCTATATCACATTGCAAGTGTCCTTTACAATAATTTTGAAATTTTACCTTTAACCCTTCAATTTCGTGACATTTATATTTAATGTGCTTATTTTTGTCAATATTTGAGAAATTAGGAAGTTTTTTGTTCAAATTTGGATTTTTTTGCTGTAATTTCCGGCCGATTTAGGGCCAAATATAGGCCTTTCGAGCAAATGTAGAAAAATCCTTGGAAGATTAAAAACATTTATCCATTAATGTCATGTATGTTACATGCATGTGTGTATTGCAGTGCTGTAGACAGTGCTACCACTGACTCCTCCACCAGTTCAGACAACCTACAGAGTCAGCTGCTCAGCTGTGAGAAGTCAACATGGGAACAGATCGACAAGGTCAGTCTTTACAGTTAGATAATCAAGATTCTGTAGAATGCTTCTATTGTGGAAGTCAGTGCTTCTTGTTGCAGAGATACTCACATGAAGGTCCGGGTTAGAATTGATCTTCAGCAACCCATGCTTGTCATAAGAGGCGACTAACGCGATCGGGTGGTCAGGCTCGCTGACTTGGTTGACACATGTCATCATATCCCAGTTGAGTGGATTGAAGCTCATGCTGTTGATCACTGGTCCAGACTTGATTATTTACAAACTGTTTTTGTTCTTTTACAAAACACTCATGCCTTTATTTGGAAATTGAAGCTGACTGAATTTGGTGTGTTTTAGCTTAAATAATATATTTTACGTGTTATCAAGTGTGTGCATAATAAATCTATGACCCATCTGACTAAATCATGTTTGCAGATGTGTTCTAATCTTGAAGACAATGAGAAGAAAGTGGGGAAACTTCAGACAGACATCACAGACAACCTGAAGCAGAGATGTCAGGTCAGTCCACGGGACACCTTCTCACTCTAATCCCGAGAGTTTGCAGCTGTCCTGCTTGAACGAATCAGAAATGTCCACTTTGTTTCCTTTTCCTATCACTTTTAGTTGGTTGAAATTTGTTGCAGAACTAAAGTACTGAGGACCGGTTTGAAATTAGGACCATCAATGTTACTTGTCAGTGAGGACTTACATCGTCAGACTTCACTTGTAAATCCTGTACAGTTTATTAGGCTTGGCCAAGTGTGAATGTCATAAGCAGTATAGCAACATTTGGGGATAGAGGGTTATAATATTTTCAAACCCTCACTAGGATTATTCAGCAATTTCTTAGATTGGTATTTTTAGATTGTAAATGATCCAGAATGACTGCCCAAAGTACAAAGAGTGGGTTCATGATGAATTCTGTTCTAGTTCCAAATTCTCACTTTCAATATGTCACTCAATTTTGAACTTTAGCTGTGAGGAAAACTGCCATAAGCATAGGAAGGCAAAAGCAAAATGGAACCTGTTATAAAATTTATTCAGTATTTAAATAAAAAAAATTAATTAATTTACATCCCTGTCAAGTCTGAAATGTGAAACTAAAATATATGTAAAATATGAATCAGTTGATGTCATACAAGCATCATTACAGTCCATCCTATTAGCAGCTTTATTAGTGGATGGAAACCAAATGAAACAAGAAAGAAAATACAACAATAGATATTCATTGTGAAGTGAATTGTGAGGATACTGAACTAGGGTGACGCTGTTTGCTGTTGTGTTTAGGCCTGGGAAGACCACAGCCGTGAGACAACAACAACATTAGACAAGCACAGAACAACACTGCAGGACAACCTGAAACAACATCTCAACAACACACAGGTAAGGTGTCCCCACAATGTGCAGTCTGTGTAAAGATTTGGCTTAAAGTTATTCTTGAGGAACTGTTGCTTGTTGTAAGAGGCAACTAATAGGATTGGGTGGTCAGGCTCGCTGACTAGGTTGATGCATGTCATCTTGTCCTAATCTTGTAGACTTATGCTCTTGATGCAAATCACAGGATTGTTTGGTTGATACTCAAATATTTACAGGCTGTTGTCATATCTCTATTGCTGAGTGTGGTTTTAGACAGCAAGCAAACAAAACACATGTGAGTGAAAGCTGTAGGGCTTCCTGGTGAGCATATATGTCTCCAGCAACTCAAGGTTGTCATCTGAGCTTGGCTGGTCAGACCACCTCTGTGGTGTAGTGGTTAGAGCGTCCGCCCGGAGAGCGGAAGGTCGCGGGTTCCATCCCCGACCGAGTCATACCAAAAGACGTTAAAATATGGTACTTGTTGGTCCCTGCCTGGCGCTCGGCATTAATGGGTACAACAAGGACTGGTCTGGTCGGCTCGGAGTCAGTATACTGTGTCTGAGTGGGGTATTCATGCTTACTGCGGCGTGGTATCTCAGTGGGCTAGCACTATAAAACCAGCTTAAGTCTGGGCTAGTACATACACATACACATACACACGCATGCACGTCGTCATATGAGCGAAATATTCTCAAGCACAACGTGAAACCCAATTTCACATCATCTCACCTTGGCTGGTCAGGTTTGGTGACGTAATTCATTTCATGTCATCTACCTAAATTGCATGGATCAGTGACCATGATGTCAAATGTGTTACTGCTGGAATATTACAGAGTGGTTTTAAACAACGAACAGAAAGTGTAGCATGTGATAGAATTGGTAGTGAATGAAATTAGCACTAACCTGAAGACATTTGTGTTAAAGGGTGATCATGGTTTTACCTAGGTATATATAGTCACGAGGCTGGTAGACCTTCAATGTTAATTCCTATACCTGCATGGAAGTATTTCTAACTACTAATCAGAAACACTACCTGCTTTTTGGTGTTGTAAGTCCATATAATTAACTGATTCAATTTAATACAGGTATACTTTGTAGATATTTAGAAGGAAGAGCTATCTTGGTATTTTCTGACGGCCATGTGTCTGCTTCAGTCCCTGGCTGCATCAGTGTCGGAGGTGTCAAGTCAGGTGTCTACATGTGTCGGGGAGAATCTAGAGATGGAGGTGTCCGAGCTGGGTCAGCAGAGGAAGTGTGTGGATGAGCAGCATGCAGGGACCACGACGTTCAGTCAGACCCACACAGAGGAGCTGCAGGCTAGGCTGGGTGACGTGGACAAGTTCATGGCAGAGGAACTCCACAAAGACATTCCTACAGGTGGGTGGCTCCTGGTTGATCCACAGCCTAACTGGTTTGGTTGATTATATGGATAGACTTTGTGACTTGGTTGAATGTGTTGTATATTCTACTCCAATGGCAAGATCATTTCTTGCAATATTGGCCACTGGATTGTCTAGACTAGAATCAGTTATGTATATGCTGCTGTCAGATATGAATGAAATTATGTACATATACTGGATTGAATAACCTAACATTCATACCAACGAAAATGATTTGGGAAAATTGAAAGGTTTAAAGTTGGATGATCTTAATGTTATTGGTGGACATTATTTGAAAATTAGAGACTGTGTAATAGCTTGTTTGGTAAATATAATTCATTATCATAATTCATTTCCATCAACTTATTGAGAGACATCATATTGTCCCCATTGACCAGTAACTTAATTTAAAATCGGCCATGTAACAGTAGAGTGAGTGAGTATGGTTTTACACCGCTTTTAGCAATATTCCAGCAATATCACGGCTGGGGACACCAGAAATGAGCTTCTCACATTGAATCATGTAATGGTAGAATTTAACCTTATCATCCTAAAACATCGAATGTACAGATATTTTTAAGTACTGCCGTTCCAGTGAACAAGTAAATTTATAACTGAATCGAAATGCTACATATTACATTCTAGTGTTTCCTGAAATGCAAACATGTGGAAGTTGTCTCCCTTAGATCAGTTGACTTGACACTTAGGTTCCCCATTTTCTGAACAGTCACACACTCTAACTACATTGTGTTATTGTTCTGGCAGGTCAAACCCCCCAGAGGCGAGACTTCAGCTACCCCCGGGCCCTCAGTAAGACTGACCCCCACGATGCCTTGCTGAAAGAGTTCCGGGACCATCAACAGGCTGACCCCCTTGCAGTCAGTCTGTCAGATGCCCTTGAAGCTGCAGAGGTGGACGACAAGATGGTCAGTTCACCAGAACCTGAGGTACGTGGTCAGCAGTTTCCTATTGCCAGACATTTAGAATCAACCTGTCAATATTGTCAAAGTTTATGTAAGTTTCGATCCCATAAAATCAGATGTGTTACCCCATCGCGATACCTGTTGACTGCCTCCTTGGCCCAGTTAACAGATTGTCTGTCCAGACCGTAAAATATCATTGGTTCATTCTCCATACAAAATGATCTTGTTGCTCAAACACATCACAAGTTGCTACTTGTTTGACTGTCTTGTGCCTGACATTTATGGGATAACACAAGAAATTCAGCTTGGGGGTCAATGTAATGTGTCTGTCTGGAGCGTTAGGGTAGCCTGGTGGTTAAAGCGGTCGCTCATCACACCGAAGACCCGGGTTTGATTCCCCTCATGGGTACAATGTGTAAAACCCATTTCTGGTTTTGCCTGCCATGATATTGCTGGAATATTGCTAAAAGCAGCGTAAAACTTAACTCACTCTCTCACTCACTGTAATGTGTCTGAGTGGGGCATCCATATTAATCTGCGGCATGGTATCTCCATGGACTATAACTATAAAAACCAGTGTTAGTCTGGGCTAGTATTAATAGCCACACTCTCTGATCAAAATATTTTTGAAAAAAACATTTCACAGTGAAAGCTTCCTATTGAATCATAGAGATGTAGAAATGATTAAATCAAAAATTGTTTGAAAAGGAAATCTTTTGTCGTTTGGATCCGTGTTACCTGATTGAATGTGTTGTATAACAAGCAGCTGTCTTTCAGGATGTGAAGGACATATCTGACAGCCTCAGTGACGCCGGCAGTGACGTCTCCACCAACTCCAACACATCCGGCATCTCCACACTCAGTGACAAGAGTCGGGTATGTACACACGAGGCTGCGGTATGATGTACTTGAAGGACAGGGTATCTCACTAGCTTCATTGAGATGAATTATTATGAATTTACTGTCATATTACAGGAAGCATGGGATTCTGATATTTCATGACTCTCTGGATTATTTTGTGAATGTTTCATGCTATTTGATGAAATGTTTATGTGTAGTCTAAAGTATGGCCCATAATTATTATTGTGGTACCACTGTATACAAATGAAATCAAATGATATGCAGGTCAGGAATTCACCAAATATATATTAAACATACTGTTTGCGTAATGAAATACAATTTAATGACTGTTTGAACAAAAAAAATAAATTTTCTTTGTCCTTTTAAAATATCTTCAGTTTGTTTTTTTCCTGTGACATTGGACATTATTCCTCAAATCACATTTATGTTTTCAAATTGAAATGTGGAATTATATTTATGACCTATAATTTTCTAAATACATTTATGTTTCCAGGTTTCCAACAAGGAAAACAAGCAACGGATGAAGCCACCAAGTTCATCCAGAGTGAAGAAGAACATAACGACACGGACCCCAAATAAAACTCTCACCCCCCCAGAACAAGACCAAACTGCCCCTGCGGCAGGGCAACACTCCTCTCTCATAAATACAAAACATATTCTATAATCATAATATTTAAAACCTTCATGTAATCTCTGTTGGACTTGACTGCATATAGTCTAATCCGCAAGTGATGTGCACACAGTGTAGCTGTGACCTTAAACTACAGCTCTAGCTATTACCCTGAACTAAATCATACACAGCACAGTGGTTAAAGCGTTCGCTCGTCACGCTGAAGATCCGGGTTCGAATCCCCACATGGGTACAATGTGTGAAACCCATTTCTAGTGTCCCCCGCCGTGATGTTGCTGGAATATTGCTTAAAGCGGTGTAAAAACCAAACTCACTCACTCATACACAGCACCAGCGACAACTTAGTCAGAGTGTGGAGGTTTGAAATTTCTAGCCTGAATTAACATGACTGCCCAAAGTGTTGAGATCCATAATCACAAAACTCTGGCCTGAAAATTGCATTCATATGCACAGAACTTTCAGTTGTATCTATCCTGGTGTCTTTTCTTGAGGATTTCTTGAGGATTTCTTAAGATTATGCTGTGCCCCAGTTGGTTGCACAATACAATTGTGGCTTGTAAACTTTAATATAGACATATGACAATCATAGACCTATAACTGTATTATGAAACTGGACCCAGGGCCCGCTTCTGGAGCAACAATTGCCTTTTGAAATGGGCTCATAGTCCTATTCCACAAACAGTCTCAATAAACATCAGTCATATCTCATACCTTATAAGGGGCGGTGGGGTAGCCTAGTGGTTAAAGCGTTGACTCGTCACGCCGAAGACCAGGGTTCGAATCCCCACATTGGTACAATGTGTGAAGCCCATTTCTGGTGTCCCCCGCCGTGATGTTGCTGGAATATTGCTAAAAGTGGCGTAAAACCAAACTCACTCAGTCAGTCAGTCATACCTTACAAGGACAAATCTCTTTGTAAAACTGTAAACAACAAAACTTCATCAATATTCCAATGGTTTGTATACAGTATTATCCTCCTGAATCATTGGAAAATGTAGTGTACACAAGCCTGTGAGGTATTATCAAGGCTTTATCCTATCCTATCTGTTCATCTTCAGTGCTCCTATCCTTCCTACTCAAGCTCTGTATATTACTGTGTATCATATTGTATAAAAGCATATTATGCATGCATTGCCATTATTTATGTCAAGGATAATGTCCTGTAAATATCATTGCTCATCATAGTCTGCTGAAAGCAGGAATAGTGAAAATTAGTGTTTCAGTTCTAAATCTATTAATGTATAGAATTGTTGAAAAAGTGTTAAAATATGTGTTATGTGGACAGCTTGAATGAGGCTATGCTGAATATTCAAGCTGACATTACTGTCAACTTTGTGTGCAGTTCTAGGTCTGGTTCTGTCGATTAATTTGCTCATCATCAAATATTATTGATTTTGTTTACAATTTTTAGATGAAAGTTCAGTTTAATCTTTTTATTGAATTTATTTGTATGAAAACTGTTTTATATCAAGCTTGAATTTTTATGCTATCATGTAGAATTTTAAGTAAATGATTGGTGTCTGTTGTCATTAATGTGGACTAGTTGTATAAACAAGTTGAAGTCACAAGGATTTCATTTGTATGAGACAGATTGATGTGAAGTGTATATACACAACATGAAATGTAAGGCTGAAACAAAAGTGATAGAACTACAGTGTTATCCCGTCTTTATTAATCCTCTACCCGACAGAGTTGTGTCCCTTTAACAATACTTGCTGGCGAGCATCTCTTACATCTTTGGTGGAGCAATATATCTAAACTTTAATGTAGTGTGTGAGGATGTTTGTATAAAACCGAATTCTGGCATACAGAAAATATATGATCCCGACAAGAAACATTCACGGAAATGCTTGATCCTGATAGCGATGGTACTACATTGAAACAGAAGCTATCATTCCCGTCAAGCATGGCTATGTATTGTTATTACACTCTGTAATGAAGCTGTAAGCAGTCACTACATTCATATTGTTTCCTTTGTTCCACTAAAGAGCAGTTAAAACCTGACTGGATCATTTTCAATATGTAATTTAACTGTCAATGTGAGCTTGTTTTGGTAAATCTTATTAAACAACATATATATTCTATTTGGTTCTTCTTGTTTTGTTACCTGAGTCATAATGATGTTGAAGGCACCAGACATATGTTCACGGCTATTAATATGGTAATATTTCAGAAAAGCAGACTCGGCATACGTTAAGAGGGGCTTCTTCCCCACATTGGGAATGTTATGAATGGTGTTTACTGTTTTGAAGTTGAAAAATTATTTTACCAGAAGTTGTGATGTTGCTGAAAGCAGGGGAAACTCACACAAACTCACAAAGTGGCAGCAGGATTTCACCGTATGGTGCCCATTTGCATTGAAACTGTATGCCACCCCAGAAGGTCCCGATAGATCAGGGGCTCCTTTCACGAAGCAACCTTTACTAAGGTTAACCTTAACTACCATTCTTTAACACTGCACTAAGGTTACCTTAGCGACTTATGATCACCTTAGTGCTTTGTGAAAGGAGGCCCTGGGTGCCGTTCCACTAACCGATCCAAGCTTAGATCGAGACTCTTTCGTGCAAGAGATAGAGGAATGCGAGGCACGCGTTATCTCCCTTTGCATAGTCTAGCAAATGATAGAAAGTAGTTTACGAACCAACTGAGAGTGAGTGAGTTTAGATTTACGCCGCACTCAGCAATAGTCCAGCTATATGGCGGCGGTCTGTAAATAGTCTAGCTAAGATGCATAGCGTTCACTAACATGAGCGTTCATGTTAGTGAACGCTATGTATCTTAGCTATAAATAATCGAGTCTGGACCAGACAATCCAGTGATCAACAGCATGCGCATCGATCTGCGCAGTTGGGAACCGATGACATGTGTCAACCAAGTCAGCGAGGCTGACCACCCGATCCCGTTAGTGGCCTCTTACGACAGGCATGGGTTATTGAAGTTCAATATTCTAACACGGTCCTTCATGGGTATTTTTCCAACCAAGTGTAAACGTGGAGAAAAAAAACTAGAGCAAAATATTAGGGTAGTGAGCACCTTGGTTTCAGGAAATCTGGGCTGTGAGAACATAGCATTGGGTTAACGCTTTTTGGAACAATATTCAGCTATATTTAGGTTAAGGCCACGCGATATCGCCATGATGTATGATCTGATTATAATTCTGGGTTTTGTCATTGCCATCCCCCGTGTCCTCCGGTAGTCGGCGGCTCCTGGAGAACAGATTAATATCACGGATGTTCGTATTAGCCCACGGGTGTCATATTATATCCGTGTTTGAAAAGTCAATTGTTAAAGTCCGTGATCATTTTCAGGAAGCATGTGCTGTGGCAATATTTCTGACGTGGGACTGAAATATCATTTAGTTCCGTTTGAATTCAGCTGATATGTTCGATTCAGGTTTACTTGTTGTTCTTTGTTAGTTTGTTTATTGGTTGTATGACGCCGCACTAAGGAAAAGTCCATCTACCAGACAATTGTTTGTGAGGTGAGGTGAAATTGGGTTTAACGCCGTGCTTGAGAATATTGCGCTCATATGACGACGTGCATGCGTGTGTATGTGTAGGTGCGGCTGCTTGTACTAGCCAAGACTGAAGCTGGTTTTATAGTGCTAGCCCACTGAGATACCATGCCGCAGTCAAGCATATATACCCCACTCAGACACATTATACTGACTCCGAGCCGACCAGTCCTTGTTGTACCCCATAATGCCGAGCGCCAGGCAGGGACCAACAAGTACCATATTTTAACGTATTTTGGTATGACGTGGTCGGGGATCGAACCCGCGACCTTCCGCTCTCCGGGCGGACGCTCTAACCACTACACCACGGAGGCGGTCCTGATTGTTTGTAAATAATCTATTCTGGACTACACTATCCAGTGAGTGACACTATGAGCATCGATTTATGCTTTGGGATACGATGACGTGCATTAACAAGTCAGCGAATCTGAGCATCCAGTCCCGTTAGTCGCTTCGAACGACAACAATAGAGGCGGTGGGGTAGCCTAGTGGTTAAAGCGTTCGCTCGTCACGCCGAAGGCCTGGGTTCGATGCCCTCACATATTCCAGCAATATCGCGGCTGGAGACACCAGAAATGGGCTTCACACATTGTACCCATGTGGGGAATCGAACACGGGTCTTCTGCGTGACCAACGAACGCTTTAACCACTAGGCTACCCCACCGCCATACTATTGAGCGAAGCATTCACATCAGCATTATGTATCTGATTTCTAAAACGATCTTTTCCGAATCAATATAATGAAGGCCCACCATTAATCTGTTGCGGTCGAAGTATCTGAATCAAGGTGCATGGTGGAGAAATTATGCCAAATATTTTCAGCACTACCACTTATCGGTTAACATGTTGATTGAAATGTACATGTCATGATCACTCAGACGTGGAACGATGCTGTTTTTGGTAAATGTTGGCCAACATCCCATTTTAGTTAAGATTGGTTGGTTATTGTTTTACGCCGCACTCAGCAATACTCCAGGTATATGGCGGCGGTCTGTAAATAATCAGGTCTGGACCAGATAATCCAGTGATCAACAGCATGCGTATCGATCTACGCAATTAGGATACGATATCATGTGTCAACCAAGTCAGCGAATCTGACCACCCGATAACGTTAGTCACCTCTTACGACAAGCATGGGTTACAGATAGCGCTGGACGGGTCAATTTTTTACCCGGGTACCCCACTCTGATATATACCCGTTATGTAAGGGCCTATTCGATTATGCTAAACCGGTTTTGGTTTCGGGAAAATCATGCACTCGATTATGTCGAAACCTAAAACTGGGTTCTGAAACTTCGAAACCATCTCCGAGGCAGGTTTCGCAGTTTCAGTTTCGCGTTCTCTCACAACAAACATGGCGGAAACGAAAGCGCCAGGTTCAGCTGATCTTGGTGGCAAAATAGAGCAGCAGTTTTGGAACCAAAATAATGATAAAAATCAACTGAGAACTAGGAAAATATTATTTAAAACCCCAGTCTATTGAACATGACTATTTTATGTAACTTGTATATATATAATATTTACCTCCAAAAACATCTCATCTCTTTATTATTTGGTTATTCACTGATAAAATGAAAAACATATGCTGTCATCCAATTCGTTCCACATATACAGTAGCTGAGACATTTTTTGGTATCCATTTTGAAACCGGATGGTGAAACCATCCACTCGTTTATAAAACAAGAAACTAGTTTCACTTTGAAACCATGTATCCGAAACTAGACGCTCGTTTATAACAGGAGAAACCAGTTTCAAAAACCAACACGAGTTTCGCAATAATCGAACAGGCCCTTAATTACTGACAGCAAATTTGTAAGAAATGGCAATATATTCTTCAGCTCGGAGGCTACAATTTCGAGTTTTTCAATATCTTAACCATGTATTATATTCAAAACAGGTAAATTATGTCTAAATCTTCAAAGACAATACAACCTTTTAATCATGAAATAATAACATATTACGTTGTTTAATCTATTAGTCACATGATCATAACGGGTCCGGGTATTGAGACGGGTCCGGGTCCAACTCATTACCCACCCGTCCGGGTATCCGGGTTACCCGTCCCAGCCCTAGTTAAAGACGAATTCTAATCCGGATCTTCACGGGTCATTTCTTACTTAAGAAAATCAGTTTGCTCTACCCCCATGGGTAGTGTATAAAGTATAGTATTTCACTGAACTAATACAGTTAAAGCACGTAGACGCTTGCCCATTGTGAGGCAACTATAAAGTGTACTTTATCGCAGTGTCTGATAAAGTACTATCGGCGACTTTGATATGACAAGTTTTACTGATTTACGTTGGAATATGGCACAAAAAAGTACATAGCAGGATTTTGAATATATGTGCTATGCCGCCATTAAAAGATACAATATATTCTTAAGATGAAGTCACGTTTCATGCACATGTGTTGTTTAAAACTGTAGGAGGTATTATTCAGTCTCAGCGTTTTCTTTGCCTTCACGAAGCCACCGGTCGGTCGGTTTAGAATTTAAAAAACCAGAATTGAATAGTCTTGGTCTGTACGTATCTACATCGGAAAAGAAGATAAAAACATGTGTAACTTTTATTCTGCTTTATTTTGCTTGTTTAGGAGTGGCTATGGGAAATCTGTCTAAGGAAAAAACTAAGTTATAGTTTTCTGGGCATACAGATTTGAACCCATAACGCAGACAGCACTGCAAGCAGAAGCAGCAGAGAACAAAGAACAAAGAAGAGCTACAGAGAACATCAAAATAGAATTAAGCAGGTGTTACTGTAAACAAATTTGACACCTCCGTCTATAAAATATTTCTTTACACTACATAATAGTGTATGAATAAATTAGAAAGAAAACAACCCCCAAGAATGTTGACACCTGGAACTTTGCCTTCCTGTGAAGTTTCACCTGTCCTCTACCTGCAGCCTTCAGCCCAGCACTGACACAGGAAGAAGTGAGTGAGTGAGTTTAGTTTAACGCCGCACTCAGCAATATTCCAGCAATATGGCGGCGGTCTGTAAATAATCGAGTCTGGACCAGACAATCCAGTGATCAACATCATGAGCATCGATCTGCGCAATTGGGAACCGATGACATGTGTCAACCAAGCCAGCGAGCCTGACCACCCGATCCTGTTAGCGCCTCTTACGACAAGCATGGGTTACTGAAGGTTCATTCTAACCCGGACCTTCACAGGAAGGAAGATATTGAATGGGCAGTCGGTAGGTCTTGAGTTCAAGTCGGGGGAAATTAAAAACAACAAAAACTTTCTTATTTTTTGGTCGGCGACCAAGTAACATTCAGTCGGGCAATGAGAAACATAGAAATAGAACATGTTGTCCTAACAATACTTAGGCCATATATATGTTTCTCATTACCACTCGGACTAAAACTTTCAACCCAACCCTAAGATTTTATATATATATTTTACCCAAGAGAAAATGCAACTTGGACTCCCCAAAATGTGCATGTTTTTTTTACATTTCTAAGTTTTGATGTTCTAGGTGAAACAGAAATCAAGGGGTTTTGGACAAACATAAAATAAAACGTAAAAATAAAATCCGGCCGCCCGACCCATATTTTTAAAAAAAGTTATGAGTGATGAATATTATTTGTGTGGCCTTACAATGGTTACATAATCGATCCTTTGAAGGTATAATGGCGTGGGACAAAAGTCAAACGTTTTCCAGTTATCGATTTCGTGGGTACTCACACAATTTACAGAATAAATAAGTTACAAGTACTCTGCCAAAAATGTGTTTTAAAATAAAGACTGACTGAGTATGGTTTTAAGCCGTTTTCAGAACTATTCCAGCAATATCACGGCGGGGGACACCAGAAATGGGCTTCACACATTGTACCCATGTGGAGAATCGAACCCGGGTCTTCGGCGTGACAAGCGAACGCTTTAACCACTAGGCTACCACACCGCCCCTTTAAAATAAAGAAATGTTTGCATTTAGGTAGAGTTGTAACTGTTACTCAATATATTCATGCAGCGATTAACTCGGAGGTGTAATTTCACATATCCCCTGCATCCAGTAACGGCATGTTGTAGCACCTTTCTTATCCTGTCTCACAGTCCCTGATCTGTCCCTTTCCAAAATCTCAAAATGAGGGGACAGCGGATTTTAATAAGGTTCATGTGTAAACCCTTTCCCCCGACTGTTACAGAATATTTCTGAGTGGTTAACAATAGATACGATAAAGCAAGTCGTTTAATTGTAGCTACCAAGGCGAGCAACTTTACACATGTACACATGGACAGATTCCCTTCAGCCAATGCCTAAACTTGTTCTGCATCCATGACGTGTGTCAACCAAGTCAGCGAGCCTGACCACCCGATCCCATTAGTCGCCTCTTACGACAAGCACGGGTTACTGAAGATCAATATTCTAACCCGGACCTCACGGGTCATGCTTGTCTTAAGCAGCGTTAAACAAACAAACAAACAAACAAGGTTGTTCTGCATGCGAAATATTTAATTAAATGACATATAACGTCCCGCCGTGCTTGCACTGTCGTATGTAAACCCCACATGGAGAAGTACAGCCTGGTTCCCGGGGTCTGCTGCTGGGCCGTCAGTCGAAGCGTTAGTGTGGCAGACTCCGAGCTGTTAGAAACGCTGAATTCATCGATTCTGGTGCCAGAAGACATGTGGTGCCTGCTGATGTCGGTTTTCTGATTATTTTTGAATATTACGATAACATATTACAGACATCAGCTTCTGAAATATACGTCTCATATAATACCCCCATTTGTTTACATGTACTCTTACAGATCTCGGTTAACGCGCAGCTATATCTATTTATAGCCAAGGTGTGTTGGTTCTACGTTGTGTCAACTCAACCAGTGAATTAAATGTATTTGATTTCTTCGTCAGTTCCAAAGATAAATAGCCACTCTCAAGTCCACATCAATGGAAACTGCGCTTCGCCAACCTGATGGAAAACCAAGCTGATGACTGGGATATTTAAATCACATCATCGTATTACCCACTTGTATGCTTGTCATTATGATGATGATGATAATAATAATGATGATAATGATGGTGATGACGACGACGATGATAATAATAATGGTGGTGGTGGTAATGATGATGATGATGTTTTACATATTTACATAGATTAATGCAGCAAGGTTCGGGTGATCATGGCACATCCATGCCGGATAGGCTCATCATCAGTTCAGGTACCTCCCCTATCACACACAGCCCAAACAGTAGTCTGTCATACAGACCCTGAAACAAATATACCCAAGAAAGCCCATGCAAGTCTAGATTATGTGGCAAGTCTAGATTTCCACAGCTTCTGAAAATAAGAAAGTCTCAGGGCTGCTTTTCATTATATTTTATTGTTATTTTTTTTTTATGAACTGTGCTTTTCGTTAAATTTGTTCATTTCAGAGACTAGTTGTAGCCTACCCTGACAGCGAATGGGACTTCTCCCAAGAAGCGCACACGCCCTCGTGTCTTTGCGAGGATTAAAGATTTAAAAGAAAAATATATGAATTTGAGATGACTCCCGACACGAAATGCTTCACAGTACAATACATGTATTTGTACTGTGAAGCTTTTTGAGTCGGGGTCATCTCAAAAACAATAATTCTTAATGTTTAATTCTCGCAAAGACACGAGGGCCCGTGAGGAAGCCCTGTACATCCGAACCCAACTTTCCGGAGAATATGTAGAATCCTCAACACTAAAGCCTTCTGCATTAAGCATAATGTCAGAAGGGCTCCCGGTGGAAAACACTGAAATGTTTGGGTGGTTGTGTGTCTGCATACGAGCCTGTTCCAAAGAATTGTGTAATGACCATTTTCCCATTGCCTTAACAAAGAAGCGTACCCGCTCACCGCCCTTTAACACATCCTCGATAATCTCCAGGGTATGCGTTACGATAACTCTCCACTAAACCCTGGATGCATCTACGGTTCGGCCCGATGATTTTATTACTTCCCTTTGTTAGGTTTCCCATTCAGGTGTCTACGCTAGGAAGTTGAGCGTACCAATCACAACTCACTTTCGCTTCTTAAATTATCTAAGCGATTAAACTTGTCAAAACAATAATATATTGTTGCAGATACTCTGAAAGAAGGAGTTCTTGCATATATTTTGTTAAGGTTTCGGACCTGTCAATTTGTCTGTATGTTTTCCCCCCAAATCTGTGTCGCACTGCGAACAAACTGTGGCGGCTGCGACCGCTATTTTGTTGACACTGGCAAGCTCGGTTGTAACGGCGGCTTATCTGATTGGCTACTTGAGAATGCGGAGCCAGCAAAGGGAGCTGTAGATGCATCCAGGGCATAGTGGGGAGTTATCGTAACGTATGCCTTTAACATAGCGCTACACATACATGCATGTTGCGGGACACTTTCAAAACAAGCGGCGGTGGGGTAGCCTAGTGGTTAAAGCGTTCCCTCGTCACGCCTGTGACACGGGTTCGAATTCCCACATTGGTACAATCTGTGAAGCCCATTTCTGGTCTCCACATCCGTGATATTGCTGGAATATTGCTAAAAGCGGCGTAAAACTAAACTCACAAACTTCCAAAACGATACATTGGCAACGTATCTAACTGTACTACAATGCAGCACGAATCAACGACCTTGACAGTACCAACAAAAGCAATAACCTATACATATAATAATAATAATGGAAATTTATATAGCGCTCAATCCAACCACTAAGTGGGTGCTCAAAATGCAACGTATAGACAACTCATCACATGTAAATTCAACTGAAGACTTGTGTGGCGTTATTTTTTTTATATTTAGCAACACAACAAAGAACTGTTTTCATCTATGTACGTGATAAGGGTTTCTGTATTCAGATTACTCAAACAAGGACAGGGGTTAAAACGTTCGCTCGCACGTCGAAGACCCGGGTTCGATTCCCCACATGGGCACAATGGGTGAAGCCCATTCCTGGTGTCCCCCGCTGTGATATTGCTGGATTATTGCTGAAAGCGGCGTAAACCTAAACTCACTCACTATCCTTTTCATATAGTTTTATTTTTCATATTTCATTATCTAAGAACGCAGCGTCGCGTGCTGGGTTGATGCCTGACGCCAGCTGATACTGAAGCCTGACACCAGTTGATACCGATAACAGTATCTATGTCACTCAAATGCATGAACAGGACTTACTGACATATTATTTCAGAATATATACAGTGGTGAATAGTACGATAACCAGTGGAAACACACCTGTACAAAAGAAGTGGGAAGGTGAAGTACACCCCCGTAACTGTATATCACCGTCAACTGACAACCATAACACCCTGGGAGGTGGATTTTTTCATTATAAAAAACTCAATGCCCTTGACCAGACAGTCATCACTATATATAGACTTAAAGCTTCGTGCATGGAGGAGGTGGTATTTGATTAAAGCTGCTATACATCATGATGTGAATAATCAGCGAATAATCCATATACTTCTGTATATCTAAACTACAAACTACACCGCACACGTAGGGAGCTGAGCAAGGTCAAGCTTGACAACAATGTCTATGACAAAAGCAAAGCAACGGTCGATCGCACTCTTCCCTCCTCCCCCCCAAAATCTACTTAGAAATCAGACCTGCAGCTTCCATGAACATCCCTTTAACAGAGACAACATTCCTAACTTATTACAATGCTCATAGAACGATTATATTTTTCTTACTGGATATATTTAGGGATATTTCAACTTCAGACAATGAAACCTAGTCGATGCGAAAATAATGTTTGATTAAAAAACCGGTTTCCATTAAAATACACCGTTACTTAATTAAGTGTACGTAACAGACCTTTACTACCTCTACATAAAACGGATGCCTTTAGTTCAGTGCAAATACTTGACATACTTTAGTATCATTGCTATCAGAATATGTACAAATATTTACTAATATAGTAATGTTTCCCATATTCACTTTTTGAACATGTACAATATTATGTCAGACCTTTAACTGCATCTACAGAAAATGGATGCCTTTAGTGTACATACTTGACACACTCTAGTATTATTGCTATCTGAATAATTATGTACAACTATTACCAACATATTAACGTGTACCATATTCACCCTCTGTACATGTAAATACCAGACTTTTAACAGTGTTCTGCTTCAACAGAAAATGGACGCCTTTAGAGCACATGCTTGGCACACCTTAGCAATATTGCTATCCGGATATGTAGTATTATGTACAACTAATACCATATATTAAAGTGTACTATATTCATATTCACCTTTTGTACATGTGTATGCCAAGGGATGAATAAAAAGATTTGAAAAAAGTGTACGTGCGTGCGTTTTATCTAGTCCCCCTTTACTCGTTACTTACAGTGAGTGAGTTTAGTTATACGCCGCACTCAGCAATATTCCAGCTATATGGCGGCGGTCTGTAAATAACCGAGTCTGGATCAGACAATCCAGTGATCAACAGCATGAGCATCGATCTGCGCAAGTGGGAACCGATGACATGTGTCACATGTGTCAACCAAGTCAGTGAGCCTGACCACCCGATCCCGTTAGTCGCCTCTTACGACAAGCATGGTTACTGAAGGTCAATTCTAACCCGGACCTTCACGGGTTGTTACTTACAGACTCATGATAAACAGTGAAAACTTCATCTTGAGTAACACCTGGCTTGCCGATGATCCCTCATACCTGTACATACATAGGTATTGATGTTTTTTGGATGCATGTTCACATAAACTGCTGGGCAACAGATATACATCCTTGAACAGAGTTTAGATAAATGAGCGAGTGAGTTAAAGTTTTACGTCGCAGCGGCATTTCTTAAGCCATAAAGCGACGAG
The DNA here is from genome assembly GCF_003918875.1 of Haliotis rubra. Lineage (NCBI taxonomy): Eukaryota > Metazoa > Mollusca > Gastropoda > Lepetellida > Haliotidae > Haliotis > Haliotis rubra. The sequence continues at coordinate 90,684 of NW_025765753.1, forward strand.
GCCAAGTTTGCATGCATACCCATTGTAATTACAAATAATAATAATAAAATTATTTATAAAGTTTAAATGAGTTTCTTAAATAATACAAGCGTTCCCACAACGTTAGCAGGATGAAAGTAGTCACCGACTAATGCACTTAGAAGTACCAACATGCTGGCATGTATATTCGAGAAGCAATTTGTATTTGATGGCAAAACCATAGTCAATAAATTATTGTTTTTGTTGATTAGATCCCAAAATGATATAGTCGTGTTTTTTACACATGCATTAACATGTCTCTTAAGCTTAAATAACAAGATATATACGAATAATTCAAATTTGCATTTTGCCTCTAAAACATAGTTCAGTTTTTGTTGGTTGAAAATAGGAATGGGGAGCTGTATTATATATATCTTGTCATTATATTGTAATATTTGCATTCTGCAGGATAAGATAGGTATGAAAATTTTATTATTTTAGTGATCGGTATCAGTTGTATATGCGTTATATGCAGTGCTGACAAAAGCATGTTAACGCACTGAACGTTTATATCATTTTAATAGACTTAGGCCAAGGTAGCAATATTGTGTGCAGGCCAACTTAACCGCACTGATAGCATCATGATGTGTGTGTGTGTGAACCTAAAAATGAATCCAACGCAAGTCACATGTAATCACGTGAACAGCTGTTGTGCATTTTGACCCCATGATCCGTGAAATTAATAAATATGAGTTGTACGTTAACATGCTTTATGAACATCGATTTACGGTGAAGACCAAAAGAAACTGATTGTTATGACGTGTGGTTTTACTCAGTAGACTTAACTAAGGTAATATTTGAAAAGTTTTAGCTAAGTGACATATCCCGTTAAGAGATCCGCATGCTTATGTCAAGAGACACGTACTACGATCCGTGAAATGTAAAGTGCTCTCAGCATTGTTCATACCGGATAGTTGCGTTGTGACTGATAGAGTTCCAAGTAATGCCACGTCATGGCTTGATTAGAGCAACAGTATATTATCATTTCAATTAACTTTAATGGTTTTGAGAAATACTACAATGAGGTCATGTCACATGTAAGGTGTGAAAGCTTGACAGGGTAACCAAACTGTGAAGCCGTTTGACCGTCATACCGTCGACTTGGGTTTGATCTCACAATTGGTATGCCCATTTTCGACGTTATATAGCTCATATATAACTAAAAATGCTTTCTCACTTTGAAATAACTTGCCTGAAAATTCACCCAGCAATGAATGGGTACCCGGTGGGTTAAGGTCAATTAACTGAGAGAGAGAGAGAGAGAGAGAGAGAGAGAGAGAGAGAGAGAGAGAGAGAGAGAGAGTGTGAGTGTGTGTGTATGTATGTGTGTGTGTGTGTGTGTGTGTGTGTGTGTGTGTGTGTGTGTGAACCTGAAAATGAATCCAACGCAAGTCACATGTAATCACGTGAACAGCTGTTGCGCATTTTCACCCCACGATCCGTGAAATTCATAAATATGAGTGGTACGTTACCATGCTTTATCAACATCGATTTCGAGGGGACATGCAAAAAAAAGATATGTAGATAAGCACTGCTTCAGTCACAACTTGTCTTTCCGACTAATATAGGAGCTTTCATAAAAAAATGTCTGCTTATCACAGGTTGTTTATGTTTTACAGTTATTTAAATTGTTATTTACTGTAGTATATATTTAATGACCGATTTCAAATTCTGCCTCAGAGTTGCTGTCAGTTACTTTATATGGACAATGTCAAACAGGAATATTTCTTTTGCTATTTGATAAATAGTTGGGAACTCTGTTTAATCACTAAACGGACTTTCTCGCATGGGGCTCTCCCAATAGAATTATACATGTAATACAAACAACGGATTTCCTGTCTTATAATATTGTAAAGCTCGGAGTTGCAACCCAATCGAAATGAAAGCACTGGTCATAGGTATAAGTTTGTGTATTTATATTCATGACTGAAATTTATGCAAATATACAGCCTGGCTTACGGCAGAGAGTCAGACGCAGTATAAGCTATGATATGAAAGTATAAGTATAAGTATTTATTACGTTGCGCGTGCTTTTGATAACAGGATTCAGGATTTTTTTTTTATTCTCATAAATCATACAAAATGATATAGAGAACATACATATATTTTGAAAAATACAAAGTGCCATTATGGCTTATATGCATATAAATATAATATAAATGTATAACTAAAACAGGAATAATACAAGTTTCGTTAAACTTGACAGTTTCTGTACCAAAGGATGATAGTGAGATTTCATAAGGGAAATAAATTTATCAATATGGGGGTTATTACAAAATAGCTAGGGAGTGTACTTTTTATTACATCATCTAGAGCTCTGCATGATAAGATAATATGAAATTCGTCACATATAACATGGTGGTTACAAATTGTACACATTCTATTTTCTGTATATATAATACCATCTGCCTGTATACACATATCATCAGTGCATATCACATTAATGTGCAGGGATTTTCTCGAAAACAGTAAACAGTCCACTGTAGGGGTGAAGCGGTACACCGCGGTATTAGTAGAACCGCGGTATTTTGCCTTCAGTTCGGTATATCATAATGCAATCCAAAGATTCGGTATTTTCGGTTTTCGTACCGTCAGTTCTATTTAGTCATAAAATGACAGTTTTGTTCATTCAAATTTACAAAGATTATGGTTATTTTGTTTCCATGTTAATAAACAATGTACGGTTTGGTTCGTGTTGTCACTTTTCTGCTTTATGATCATATCCCATATACCGAACCCAACCGATGACCTTGTACCGCAATACGTACCGTACCGTGGTAAGAGCGTACCGTTTCACCCTAATGTCCAAGAAAATGCTGGCAAAAAGAAATATGCCTCAGACTGATGTAAAAAGTTGTCTTCGGCAAAGGTAAATAGCCCAATTTGCTTAAAAAACATTTGCACTCGTAGTTTTGATAAACAGCATGTAGATTTTGCAGAATCAGTTCTGTGATCAAATGAACGGTCGCTGGACCGCGTTCCACAAAGCGATGGTAGCGGTAAGTTGATGTAACTCTATTACTTTAAAAATTACACAGAGCAACATCAACACAGACCTAGTCTGTCATACAGACCCTGAAGCAAATATATCCAAGAAAGCCTATGCAAGTCCAGAATATGTGGCAGGTCTAGAGAGTCTCAGGGATCATTTTCAGTATATATATATATTTTTTTTCACTATGAACTGTTTTCTTCTGTTAAATATGTTCATTTCAGACAATAGTTGTTAGTGTAACACAACCCTTGCTAGAGTCCAAGCTAAATTTAGACGGTGTCGTCTCACGACGCCGACCTTTCGATTTTCCACTAGTCTCAGGACGCCGACCTGCGGTTTTCTTTGAAGTTTAGGTTCTGATTAGGCTTAGGGTAATCTACTCTAGATGTTTTGATAAGGTGAACTCGTCGCACATGCACGGGTCACTTGAGGGTGAACTCATGTCACTTGAAAAGTTTACAATAACACTTAGCAGAGTGCCAATATTGAACACTGTTCATATCTTTGGTATAAATATCTATGGAATGGCCAAATGATTCACATTCGATTTCGAAATGGCAAATGCACAGCTAGATCAGAGATTCATCCCTACAGCCCGCGGCGGTCGTTACTTGGTTGTTGGCGGGTTCATGTACAGAGTCAGCAAGAGAAAACGAGACTGGATATCTTGGATATGTACTGCAAAAGGCTGCAAATCCACAGCATCAACAACGAATGACATCGTCACCATGGTGAACGATGAACACAATCATCAAACTGTCACGCGTGATATTAAGGTAAGAGTTTAAATTCTTATATATGTATAAATTTTGTTATTGCCACAGATGTTTATAACAGATGCTTAATAAATGGAAAAGTTTGGAATTTTATAACAGATGCTTAATAAATGGAACCAAATGGTTAATAATTCTTTGCTTTTTGTAGGCGAAGGAGACGCTAGAAAAGCTGAGGAGGTAGAGGACCTGTGGCTGGATACCTTGGCGACGATGCCAGATGATGACCGGTGCCGACAACTCGGGGACTACATGACCAACTTCTAGGTGGAGGGAGATCTGCACATGACGCAATGGAACCACCACAACTCAGATGGGCCAAGAACAAACAACCACCTAGAAGGATGGCATTCCCGCCTGAAGAAATACGTCGGCAAGGCTCATCCAAACATTTTCGAGATTGTGTCCTTCTTGTCACGAGAACAGACAAACACCGAAAACAAGCTAGTCCAGTATGCTGCTGGCCAGAAGCGTCCCTCCAAAAAGAGGAAATACAGGGATTTGGAGCGACGACTGGATAACATCTGTCACCAGCTTGAACAAGGAACACTGTCCGTGAGGCAGTTTGCTGATTCAGCATCCCACCTATTGCATTTAGGTTAAAATCTTTGAAAAAATGTATGCTATATGAATTTACGATGTATTTATTAAAAATGCTAAAATCTGTCAACTAATACAAATCTGTCATCTGTTGTCATCTTCTCATTAGGTGCGCTCTCATCCGCATAATCCGGATTATCCTCCTCTAACAACACTTTGATCCTGCATTGTCCTCGTAATCCATTATTAAGTGGCAAAGTGAAACTAGTCTCAGGACGTCGACCTTCAGATTGCACCCAACCGTAAAGTTGGGTCGAAAGGTCGGCGTCGTGAGCCTGAACCATTTAGACACGACCGGTTTTCCTAGCCAGGCTATTAATATAACAACCCGTGAGCAGTCTCTGGATGAGGGATAAATTGCTTGATGTCTGAACATAGTGCAGCATTCAGTATATTGCAGAAGGTAAATACAAATGTTTGGTATACAAAACTGCATACTTTTACACAGGGCATACATATTGGCATTTTGTACTCACAAGTTTTGAAACTGTCCAATTCCCTTGTGATCCAATAAAATTAGAAAAAAAACCCCAATATTTAGACATTGCTTGCCAATTACCGTGGAAACAACACTATTTCCCAAACGAGAAAAAGCAAGAAATATACGTTTATAAATGCGGTTCAATAATTACCCTTCGGCGGAACACGGCTTTGCACAATTGTACATTTTCAATTTATCATATTATATAATTTAACTGAGAGTTTTACTCCATCTCATTTCCAAAAAGAAACATTGTAACGATATACACCCTGAGTTCAATATTAAAACACATAGATGAATAGGTGATGGTGTACTTTGGTTTCAGATCAGCATTTTTGTTTAATGTTTAAAGCTATAATGTTTTCAACATCCAAAGGTACTTACTTAAATAAGCAAATGTTTGCAAGACAAATTACAATTTGATTTTCACTACCGTGGTCCGCGAGTCTATTGTTTTCTTCAGTCAGTAAAATAAAGGTTTGATAAGGTATTTAGACCCTGTGTGCCGTTGTATTTTTTAAAAGATAACTAAGCTCTAAAGTTAAACTAAATTATGACCTTTCACTAAAACTGACCGCATATTGACACTTTAGGATTATCACACGTCGAGAAAATGGCTCAAAAACACATGCATGGAAATAGAATAATAATATATTGACATACCACTAAAATTCCAGTTATCACGACGTGGTTTTCAATTTTCCAAAATGCTGTTCACGGTGACCATTGGTTTACCATCAGTATCTGTACAATTATTTGTACCTTGAACATTGAAACCGCCTTATAACAGAGACATCCCCAGAAAGTAAAACGATGGGATTTACATCGTTAAAATATATAGCGCTGCTTTACTTACAAGAATACTCGATGGCCGGATGCACATGTGTATATACACACACGATGTGAAATAACACTATCTATAAATAAATCTCTCAGGGTGCTTCCCCCTTCTATTAGAAGACCATTCTGGGTTTCCCCGTGTCTAAATCAGTAAATGGCGCGCCTGCGCATGATTTGCGCAGACACAAGGACATAAATACGTTCACGACATCGCACTAGGAGTTAGACCGATAGAGCTCGCTATAAAGCGTAGTGTAACGTGGTGATTTGGTATGGGTGATTTGCGGGACGTGGTAGAGGCCGATGGGGCACAAGTTGTTCAACCTCCCATTACCCAGACAGCTCGATATGAACCGACAACTGAACCCCAAAACGACGCCGACAAGCTCAGGCAGAGACTGAACACATATGCAAGATGGTCGAGCAAGAAGAGCGCGCTGCAGTTAGCAACGGCAGGATTTATCTTCACAGGTATTTTGCTTCTGACAGATTTGATTAATGTCAAACATAAGTTGACTCTGCTGGACTGATATATTTTTGGGGTTTTCTTGCAGTTAGTTATATAGGGTGTATGTCTGTGTAGATCAGGTCGGGGAGAACCGCAAAACGACCTATAATAGTTAGATGGAGCTATAGTAGTTCAAACGAGCTTTATGCCTATAGGTCGATCGAGCTATAAGAGCACATAAATGGAAGAGGCCCTTTAAGAACAACTTTCCGCACTGCGGTCATGGCATTGCTACACACGACTGGAATCGTCTTACCCATATTTGAAGCGACGTGCACCACAAACCCGAGCGTTTGTGATATATGAGCTGCTAAACTACCTAACCCTATGGACAGTTACACTTGGGAGACAATATAACACACCTGAAAACTGAAAATATACCCCAAAACTTGGAGTCCCACTTCGCGAACAGCTGAACTTGACGATTGCATGACTTCCGGTTTGGAAATAGTACTCGTTACACGTGTATTTTTTGTTTTCCACTACCGTTAGACGAATAAACAAAAAAACTATACAAGCCCAGTGTGGGACACATTTATCCGTCGCGCGAATTCTGAATCTGTTGCGTATTGATCACTAAATAAGGTCTATCCTTGTTTTGTATCGCATCTGGATGTGTTGTCGTGAAATTGTTTGTGTATTTAGTCGTATGGTCATTGCAACTCTTCGGAAGTACTTGTCATTTGGTCACATTCACTCATTCCATGCAATATGTTATCACCATAATGTGTAATGCACTGACATACGGGTCAATTCTTGCATTTTACCCATTCCCAAGGAGGTAGTGTTCAACAAATTGAGTGCAGATAGCAGATATTGAAAGAATACACATTCAATATTGAACAAGAATACTGCAATTCAATACTATTTATGAACATGTTGTGAATGTGTTGATTCTGCAATATAAGTACTATCTGAACTCATTACACATTGTTGATTACCAATCCAGGGTAACATATATTAAACTGACGGGCAAAAAAGTTTATAACCAATTGGTGAATGGGTCTAATACTGGTAGCACTCAAGACAGGCCGAGAAGTGGACGGCCACGGGTCACTACACCCATGGAAGACCGCTACATCCGGACTATCCATCTCCGGAACAGGTTCGTGACGGCAACGTCGACGGCGGCTACGGCACTCGGGCATCGTATCAGTCGTCGCACAGTGACCGAAGGTGAGATTAGCTGGTATAAGGGCTTACCGGCCTTTCCGCGGAATGGTCCTGACCCTCAGACATCGCCAAAACAGACAGCGGTGGGCAAGGCAAGTATACAGGTGGCAAGTCCGAGATTGGCGACGTGTTCTCTTTTCCGATGAAAGCCGTTTCACCCTTTACAAGTGTGATGGCAAAGAACGGGTATATCGTCGACGAGGGGAACGTTTAGCAAGGCCATGCATCAGAGAAGTTCATCCATTCGGCGGGGTGGAGTCATGGTTTGGGGCGGTATCTGTGGAGACCAGAAGACCCGTCTGGTTGTAGTGCAGGGCAATCTCAATGCACGGGGTACATCGGACAGATCCTACAGCCAGTTGTGGTACCCTTCCTACAGAATCAACCCCAGAGGGGTGTACTCCTACAACATGACAACGCGAGACCTCACACTGCCAGAGACTCGCTACTTTCTGCAACAGAACAATGTTGACGTCCTGCCCTGGCCAGCGTGCTCACCGGATATGAACCCGATCGAGCACCTCTGGGATCATCTTGACAGGAAGATCAGAGGTCGGCAACAAGTTCCACAGAACAGGCAACAGCTAGAGCAAGCAGAGAGGAATGGAACCGCATTCCCAATGACGTCATTCGACGTTTGACGACGTCAATGAGGAGACGTGTGAGGGCATGCATTGACGCAGCAGGGGGTCACACACGATACTGATGTGCACAAGATCCTGTATTCAAGGAATGCCCCTGCTACTGACTCATAAACTCAGATTGTGATAATCGATTTATGCAAAATTCCACCCCTTGCGTGTTTACTTGACAGCGGCTCACAAACTCTTTGAATGAAATTGTTGATTTTTTGTGATTTACAGCTCAAGTGTTTTTTTATTATGATGCATTAAATATTTTTGGGAAATTTCGGTGTATGTCTTTGTTACAGGACGTTCAAAACGTCATATACTAACTTTTGCCCGTCAGTTTATATTGCATGGAATGAGTGAATGTGACCAAATGACAAGTACTTCCGAAGAGTGCTATTATAGCTCGATCGACCTATAGGCATATAGCTTGTTTGAACTACTATAGCTCCATCTAACTATTATAGGTCGTTTTGCGGTTCTCCCCGACCTGTAGATCAGTATTCCACCGTTTGAAGATATGACATTGTGTTTAATGTGTAGGAGTTCGGATAATTTAGAAATGGGATGTTGGGTGGTATAGAATAGTGTTATAGTGTTATGAGTTGTTTATATTTATTTATCGGCAGATTGGGTGGTTTTTATATACGTGGTTTGCTAATGTAAACAAATAGGTTGGGTGGCTTATAATTACGTTACTGCGTATTTTGCAAGTACTGTATTGACGTCGTTATCTTGTAGTCATTTATTCTACTTATTACTCACGTTTGGCAGTAAACTTCCGTTGGAATTTCCTTCGTCGGTCATGTAAGGTAGCTGGGTATCTGTCGTATCCCTTCGCTGTCCGCCATGTTGGGAGCGGAAGCGGAAGGTGCGCAGTGCCGCGGTGAAGTTGTTTACTGTTGCGTAGCCAATCATAACACTTCGTCGTGACCTTTCGGAGGTTAGCTCACGGGGTATATAAGAGCCTGATGCGACCCCCCTTTTCCCCTCCAACATAACTCCTTTTATTTATTCATTCCTTATATAGCCCCTTATATAACTTATGCAGCTTAACTGCATCTAATATCTGCCCCCTATGCTATACATCCTTAGTACTCACCGCCCCCGTCCCCCCCGCATTTCCCCCCTAGGCCCCTTTTATTTCACCCATCGTTTATTTCAACTCTATTTCTTACTTATTAACAATCACTATTCCTATTTATTACTTCTTTCTCCTTTTTTTAACTTGGCTTTTTATTATTTTTATCTCTATTTATGTTTATAAACGTTTTTTATTCCAAATTCAACTTAGGTTTAACGCCCCAGCATTTATATTTTTTTGGGTAAGGTGGTTTATCCCTTATTAACATTTATTATTTATTTATTAGCTCCCACCTACCCCGTCGGCGAAATTGGCTTATGCCAGAAGCCGACGTTAAACATCCAATTTCGTCGTCGCTATCGTTGTCTTGCGTATCGGTGTTCCGAGCAAGTAAGTCCACTGCCTATACGAGGGATGTTCCCTACGGCTCGTTAGGTTTGATTTAGTTTTTTTTTGTAAGACTCTTATTGTAGAAGTAGTTTCATACTGTAGTCGGGTGAGGTAAGAACATAGATTATGACATAGTTTATTTTCTCGGGTTTAACAGGTAGGTAGTGTGGGTTGGGGGAGAAACTAGTGTTAGGAATTAAGTAGGTCATGTAGAACTTAGGAATTAGTGTAGGGGATAGGTTTCTTTAAGCGAGTGAAAGAGAGATATTTTGTTCAGTTTTTGTTATCATTTGTTTTGCTTGTTTTCCTTATTTTTATTTAACAGAATAAATTAGTATTATTTGCTGCAAGAGGTGACTACTGCCACTGAACCGAAGAAGACTGTACACTGTTCCGCTGGTTTTTAAAGCTTTCCATCATTTAATAAAAGTACACGACGCAAAGTCTATAATAAAACTATGAACAGGGAAACACTGAGGTACATTCTACATTGAACTCCTGTCACTGGGTTGCCTACTAGAGGGCGCCTATTACAAATGTTTGAAATATATTGAACAGGTATCACAGACAAGGTGGAATGCCAGTCGTGTGGTATTCGACTCTACAACTGGCAAGACGACGAGGAGCCTCTCAAGCACACACAAGAAATATGCTCCGGATTGTGAATTCATGATAAAAGAGTTTCCCCAGATCAAAGCCCCGCCTAAACCCAAGAACATCCTCAGTGTGAAATACCCTCAATACTCTGATTATGAATCCCGCTTGAGGAGTTTTGACTCCTGGCCAGTGAAGTGTGTCGCCCAGAAACCCGAAATGATGGCCCGGTCAGGCTTTTTCTACATAGGCTCGGCTGACCGGGCAAGGTGTTTCCACTGCGGTGTGACGCTGAGAGACTGGGACACCGACGACTACCCACCATGTGCACACCGACAATGGTCAGAAAACTGCCCGTACGTTCAACAGCTCGATGTGGATGGAATGAAAAGAGAAATTGAAGAATGGGAAAGGAATGAGAAATTAAGAATACAGTATGAAAATTCGACTTTTATCGACTGTTCAAGCAAACGTAACAATGTGAATGTTAGTTTCTACGGTGCCGGGGATATCACAGTTGATTGTGCTACAAGTGGTGCAGCGGCCAATCCCCAAGTCCACTCCCAAGTTTCGGATCCTTCTAATGACGATTTCGGAAATAGCCCCACGATACAAGCTGTCGTTGAAATGGGCTACTCCCATGATATGATCAAGCAAGCCATAGCCATTAGAAGGAAGAATGGAAATGGAGATTTTCCCGATGCGGTCACTCTCTTTCAAGCAATCATGGATATCGAAGACGGAAGATGAAATCTACATGAAACCAACGCCACGGTAAGCACCAATGAGAGTAGGGCTGGTGTCCACGTGACAAAGTACATATCAGCGTTTGTCACCACTATCAACTTGTATCACAAGTGTGTCGGCTCATAGATTATTCGTTTTGACACGCATATTAATACTCTTGATGTCCTAAGTCGAAAACGGCAGATAATGAAATTTAGATTGCTTGTGTTGTATAAAAAGTGTCACATTCCTACAGAATGTTATGAGTCCAATATGATTATCGGGGAAATAGAAATATATTTGCGTATTATTAATATATATGATCTTAAATTTTGATATTCTGAAATAGATCTATTTACCTTTCGCAGATATATTTTTAGTGTAGGCTATACAGTAACGTTTTGTGTTGGTTTGAACAAATGACTATTTCCTAAGATATATTTTATTTTGGACAATGACATTATTATTAAAAACTAATATAATAATGTCATTCTAATTTTGTTTGTTTCAGTTGCATGTACCATTGCATGTACCACACCCAAGTGGTAGAGCGCGAGCTGGTCACGAGAGAAGAGGATCAGATGAGGGATGACACAAGTTCCGGCAACCGAATTTAAACTTGAACTTCGTTTAATAATTAAGAATTATTGTATTAGATTCAAGTTCACATTTGGAATCGATCTTAGGTCTGAACATTCCACTGAGCGTTTTTGTACACACCGTATTCGACTCAATTGGCACATGTTCGATGTGTTTTAATAAGATCGTAATAAGTAATATATTATAACTCCTGAGTCCACTTTTGTCCGAGAGTATATGATGACCCAATATTTAACATATTTCAATCTGATTCAGTAGCTTATGGATAGTGATCGTTTTCTAGTTATCTTCTAACATGGTGTTCACTGCTGTGATAGCTGCTTAAACCATACTATACTAACTCCAACTCCAACTGCTTTGTGGGCCAGTTGAGTCGAATAGGGAATGTTTTATTCACCTGATTTGTCCTTTATTGACCACAACACTTCTGTGGATTGTCAACATTCTCACATACTAGTAATCAAACATTGAATAGCTTATTGGAGGAGGATAGAAAAAAACTTGAGAGTTTAAAATACCAAATGTGTTCTATTACCAATGCAGTGTTGGTATTGTTCACATTTCAAGCTATTCATATGAATCAGCTAGTTGTTTACTGACGAGGGGTTGTCATGGAAACAGCTTGGTCGATCTCGCAAAGCAAGATCAGACTGACAAATTTAAATATAAATTACGTGGAACGACCACGTTCGTAATACTTCATCTGACGATTATAAGACGTCATAACATCACTTCGTCAAGACAATAAATTGACCACAAGTAAATTCAAGCATTTTGGGCCCTTATAAAAAAAACCCCAACTGTTCATTTAATAAATCCTACCGCTCCACAGATATTAAATGGATACCCCCTAACCGTATCAGTCTTGTTACAAATGGTGCTTTCAAACTGTGAATGCAGTTCATGTATCGGCATTGTACATATGTATAAAGTAGAATGGACGCAGTGAAACCCGTCAGTCAGGGCCGTTAATCGCCCGGATCTAAGAAGCATATGTTGCAGAAATAAATTCTCACAGAGTAACGTGTTTCCAGGTTGACGGGTCTGATCTAGCCAGGTTTCACTGCACCATATAGCCACATTATAACTGGATCACAAAGTAGTCCCCAAGAGGGAAATGATGTTTGTGTGCACATGGTCTCGATGTGTTTATTGCAACGAATAGCTGCAAAATTGCTGATGCGGTGTTAAACAATATTAAGTCATAATGTGTCGATTGGGGAGTAGTACCCGGGAAAACAGTCGGACATTCCGCGTTGACTCTCATTTCCGTTCTTTCTATTTGTGGGAATTTGGTCTAAAATATTTAAGATAAATTTGCAATAAGTTTTAATGATAGTGTGTGTGATGTTTATGCCTCCTGATGATGTGTAGTGTGTCTGTTAATCTCTAACTTACTTTTCTACTCAGTACTGCATACTTTTCCTTATTTCAGTAGGGCATTGGTGAAGTCTATGATATTATCATGGTGGAAAACAGTATGAAGGAAGTTATATAAGCTTTCTAGCAATACTGTTGTGAAGAGCGTCTTAATATTTTACATTATAGGAAATATACACCTACTTTCAACGTTAAGGGGCCTATGATTCGTTATTGGATGAAACCTAATCGATGCGAAAAAATGTTTGATTACAGACCGGTTTCCATTAAAATATACCGTTACTTCAGTAAGTGTACTTAACAGACCTTTAACTACCTCTACAGAAAACGGATGCCTTTAGTTCAATGCACATATATATGACACCTTAGTATCATTGCTATCAGAATATGCACAAATATTACCAATATATTAATGTTTCCCATATTCACTTTTTGAACATGTACAATATTATGTCAGACCTTTAACTGCATCTACAGAAAATGGATGCCTTTAGTGTACATACTTGACACACTCTAGTATTATTGCTATCTGAATAATTATGTACAACTATTACCAACATATACTACCGACAATAAGTATGGGAACACCCAAATATCAAAGTATAACAAAGTAAATGTAAAGTGGCAGTGTCGGTTTATTACAAGGGTATCTAAAACATTATTTGTTCTTACAATGTAATGGATTTATGGGCAGATATCATTGACTGCAATGCCAGTACAAGCAGCGGAAGAGGATAGGGGTCAAAACTGAAAGTCACAGTATCAATAGTGGGTGTGTCCTCCACGCTGATTGATGCATTCTGTACATCTGCGCCTCATGGACCTGACAAGGGTGCGGAGGGTAGCTTGGGGAATCAACTGCCATTCCATCTGGAGCCACTGTACAAGAACCTGAAGAGTCGGTGCCATTCCATGATTGTCTCTAACACGTCGTCCAAGAATGTCCCATAGATGTTCAATTGGAGCCAGATCCGGTGAATAAGCTGGCCACTGCATCACATTCACATTATTTTGTTGCAAGAAGTCTCTAACGACTCGAGCTCGATGTGGTCTGGCATTGTCATCTTGCAGCTGTGCTCCGGCACCAATGGTGTTCAAAGCTGGAAGAACCAGAGGACGCAGAATCTCATCCCGGTACCTCAATCCAGTCAAATTGCCCTGTACATGGTACAGAGGAGTACGGTGATGTAAGCTGAAGCCTCCCCAAACCATCACAGAGCCACCACCAAATCTGTTCCTCTCCCTCACAGTAGCATCATGGTAACGTTCTCCACGCCTCCTGAAAACCCTAATCCTTCCATCGTTGTGCTCAAGACAGAATCGTGACTCGTCAGTGAAGAGTACCCCGGACCACTGTTGCTGATTCCATCTCAAATGTGCTCTGGCCCAGGCCAGTCTTGCAGCTCTATGATGTGGGCGGAGATGAGGACGTACCGCTGGACGACGTGACCGTACATTAGCAGCTCTGAGACGGTTCCTGATGGTTGAGATGCTGACGTTTGTGTTGGTTGCATGTCTGAGCTGCAGCCGTAGAGCACTGGCAGTTGTGAAGCGGTTCCTAAGGGCGTGGAGTACAACATATCGATCGTCTGCCCTTGTCGTTTTTCGTGGCCTTCCTGATCGAGCTCTGTCTTGTACTCGACCGGTGGTTTGGAACCGTTCCCTCAGCCTATGAATGACGGAAGGGGACACCTGAAGACGACGACCAACGCTTCTTAAGGATTCACCATCCTCTAGCCATGCAATGGCCCTGCTTCTGTTGTGGTCGTTTAATGGTCTACGCTGAGGCATGTTGGGGTAATTGTGAGGCTTCAACACTGTCTGCAGCTTCTTTTAAGGAAAAGTTGCCACAACATGCATGGGAAGTCTGTCTTTCACGTGCACTAAGTTGTTGTGTTTGGGCGTTTGAATCAGACACAGTGCAGGTGTGTTTTGATACCTTCGTTTTTTGCTGTTTGGGACACTTTTTAATTTCATCAAAACTTCACGAATATTGAAGCAATTGCTTCAACTGTTGTTTTAACATGTCTTTTAAAGTGTCCACTAAGCACATGTCACAGATACATTTCACTTTTATGAATTAATGAAGCCACCACTGTCAGGTTTGTGCATGGCGATCAAATTTGAGGGTGTTCCCATACTTTTTGCTTGTAGTATATATACAAATACTAAAGATATGAATTTCTATTTATAAAATATAAATGAGTTTGTCAACACACAAGCGTTCCCACAACGTTAGCAGGATGAAAGTAGTCACTCACTAATGCACTTAGAAATACCAACATGCTGGCATGTATATTCGAGAAGCAATTTGTATTTGTTTGATTAAAAGATGTTTTTATAGTTAACATTTAATATGTACATTCAGTTGTTTCTATCTTGAGATGATTTCATCTTCTCAAGGCAGGATTAACTATTTAGTAGAGTTAACTCAACTATATTGAGAAAATACATCATTTACTATAAATGGCTGGGGATGACCCTTGCACATTTTATATGTTTATCATTATTCACCTAATAAGTAGTAGAGTATGTCACATCGCAGCGAGGCAGATCACAGGTTCTTTTTGGTGGATTCCTCTACAACTAGTATACAACACGACAGACATGTCGATATATTGTTAGGACCTGCAAGGGCAAATGCACAACAGTTGGAGATCTTGTCAGGAATGTTTCTGACCACAGTCATCCACCAGAAAATGTCACTCGGGCTAAGTTTATCAGTAGTCTTAGGAAAAGAGCTAGAGAAGAGACAACCCTCTACATGGCCTCTACAACCAGGTGATCGCTGAACACGATGCAGCAGAAGTCCCATTTGATTAAACTTGGTTGAGACTCTTGGTATGTGAAATCTATGTGCTGAGTTGAATCAGTTGTTTAGAAATAAATGATATAAGACATGGAAGAATGATGAACTTCATATACATGGACTTGCAAACAAATGCAATAAAATGCAATGAAATTATATGAAGTGCTAATCAATTGTGTTGCGTTGTTCTATCTATGTCTGTAACGAGTATGGACTATCCCATTCTTCACTATAGGTAATAGGTGTGTGCAGTGGTCTGTGACCTTATGTATATTGGGGGTGTAACAACTGGCATGTGTAACAAATGGGAGGATACCGATTTGTCATGTTTTTTTCCCACACACATCGCAACATGACTCTTATGCTTAATTAACAAAACATGTATAAGGGTTCTTAAAATACGAAATATAATTCTGGAATTTGCATTTGACTCATAATCAAAACATAATCAGTTTTCGATGGCTTCAAAATAGGAGATCTAGTTATAATGTCTGCACACTGCAGGATAACATAGATATGCAAATGTAAATAGTTTAGTGATGGATTTAAATTGTATAATTGACGTTATATACAGTGCTAACAACATGTTTACGAACTCATTTTCTATATCTCATTGTTGATAAAACTAGGCCAAGGCTGCAATTGTATGCAGGCCAGCCATGATAACACAATGGAGTGGTATACACTATATAGTTTCTACGTAAATAAACTAGGTCACTCTGACATTTGGAAATCGTTTCGTACATCTTCCAGACGGTTGTTTGTATATAATTGATTCTGGACCAGACAATTCAGTGATTGACATCATGAGCATTTATGTATGCAATTGGGATACGATGGCATGCATTAACAAGTCAGCGAGCCTTATATTTACCACGTTGTCTTCGGTTCCTCGAACACTGGGGTTCGATTCCCAATATTGCTCCAATGTGTTAAGCACATTTCTTGTGTCCTCCGCAAGAATATTGCTAAAGGCGTCGTAAAACTCTCACTCATTTCATTCACTCACTCTCACTCGGGTCACGGAAGCGCCATATCTGTAACAGGAAGCAAGTAGTCCATCCGATACTGTTCCTCTTTGCCAACGTGTGTGCAATAGAAGCAGACGCGAGCAATTGACTAGTGGAGAGTGACCTTCAATGGCTTCATTTACACCACAGCTAATATCCCCAGGAAAATATATCAAACTCACGAGGAGCTACCTGAAACAACGCTGAACATATCTTCATTTTCAGAGTGAGTGAGTTAGTGAGTGAGTGAGTATGGTCTTACTCAGTGACTGCTTCTAGCAACATTCCAGCAATATCACAGCAAGGGACACCAGAAATGGACTTCACACATTGTACCCATGTGGGGAATTAAACCCAGGTCTTCGGCTTGATGAGCGGATGCTTTAACCACTAGACTACCCCGTCATTTTTAGAAGCAGCTTGAGTGAATAAATGTTCTTTAAGGCCACGGTAATCAATATTCAAATAACACCACGGCATCCTGTAAAGAATAGAGTCTGGACGTGGCAAAACAGCATTTGATGATGTGTGCAACGCCTTCTGCGCATGACAAAACAGTGTGTGAAATCACAGTTTACACAATAGATGTTCATGCTGTTGATCACTGGATTGTCTGGTCCAGACTCGACTATCTACAGACCGCCGCTATATAGCTGGAGTGTGGAGTTAAACAAAAACTAACACAGTTTATACACCGGTCAAATAGTCACCCATTTCTACAACAGTAGAGTGATGGGGGCTATACTACCGTAACGTCTTGTTTAAATATTGTTCAACCACATGTGTATGATATACTAGAATATAACATGCAAATAGAAACAAAATGATATAATGTATATCATATGGTAGGATATTACATGTTTGTGTTATTATAGAATATAACATGCAAATAAATTTAGAAACAAAATGATTTAAAGTATATGATATGTCAGGATAGTGCACGTATGCGTTATTATAGAATTTAACATGCAAATAGAAACAAAATGATATAAAGTATACGATATGGCAAGGATATTACATGTATGTGTTATTATAGAATATAACATAAAATAGAAACAAAAATGAGATAAAGTATATGATTTGGCAGGATATTACATGTATGTGTTTATTATAGAATATAACATGCAAATAGAAACAAAATGATATAACATTATATGATATGGCAGAATATAACATGTAAATTTAGAAAATGTTATAAAGTATATGATATGACAGGATATTAAATTTATGTGTTTTACAGAATAAATAGAAACAAAATGATAAAAGTATATGATATGGCGGGATATTACATCATGTGTTATTATAGAATATAACATGCAAATAGAAACAAAAATGATATAAAGTATATGACATGGCCGGATAGTGCACGTATGCGTGAATATAGAATTTAACATGCAAATAGAAACAAAATGATATAAAGTATATGATATGGCCGGATAGTGCACATTATGCGTTAATATAGAATTTAACATGCAAATAGAAACAAAATGATATAAAGTATATGATATGGCAGGATATTACATGTATGTGTGTTATTATTATAGAATATAACATGCAAATAGAAACAAAATGATATAAGTATATGATATGGCAGGATAATGCGCGTATGCGTTATCATAGAATATAACATGCAAATAGAAACAAAATGATATAAGTATATGATATGGCGGGATATTACACACATGTACATGTTATCATAGAATATAACATGTAAATTGAGACAAAATGTTATAGAAGTATATGATATGGCGGGATATTACATTTATGTCTTTACAGAATATAACCTGCAAAATGATAAAAGTATATGATATGGCCGGGATATTACATGATAAGATGGCGGACCGTGACGGTCACGACTTTGAGCTCTCTCTCAGTGTTGTTGAAAATCCGGATATAATAGATAACAGTGTTGAGAAAACATACTCAGAACTGACAAATGTGATTCTAGATGACGTAGGACTGTTTTCCACGAACGCAGAAGTTGTGGATATGGATATTACACAGAATGGAACCCAGCATGAGGATAAAGGATTCTCACAAACAAGTGACGAGGACAGAGACGACACAGGTCACAGTAATCGTGAGTTTGTGGCATTCTTAAACGATAGCCAGACTATGAATTTACCAAAACAGACATTTATTGAACAGTTACTTGACTGTGTGAAATGTGATTTACATGAACTTGAAATGTGTCGATTTGAATTGCACACAAACGCAAGACAAAAAACTGATTTTCCTTATCAAAATGATAATTTGAAAAAGCGGCTACATCCGAGAAGGAAAACCGGGGAATCATTAGAAATAAAATTAGCCAAAGATTGTTTCTATCTTTTACGGGCATGTAATGGGGAATTCAGTGAGGAATTGTGTGACATGTTTTATGTGCCTAAAAAGTCCAAAGAATCTGCCAGCCAGTGCTTCGATCATGAAAAGTGTTCGGCACAAATTAGAGTACAAAAGTCCATTGTTGTGAAGTTACATAGAGACCTATTGTCTCTTCGCGGAGAGTATGCTCAAGACGTGGACTTGTTCTCTAGACTAATCAAAGACAATGCCCGTGAAATAAATGACCTCAAGGAGATTGTTAAATCCCAAGCGGCCACCATTCAAGACCTATCGGCAAACATTGAGTTACAACAATCCGAGCTTCATCAGCTGAGAGCAACTACATGGACA
The DNA here is from genome assembly GCF_003918875.1 of Haliotis rubra. Lineage (NCBI taxonomy): Eukaryota > Metazoa > Mollusca > Gastropoda > Lepetellida > Haliotidae > Haliotis > Haliotis rubra. The sequence goes on from NW_025765753.1 coordinate 109,970, forward strand.
GAGAATCCGTGCAATAACGGTAATCATAGTTGTGAATCACGTAAGAGCACGAGACCCGATTTGCAGCACGTGATTGTGAACAGTGATAGAGATAACAGCACTGTGAATGAGTCCACTCGAACCCCTGATGAGGAGATAGCAGAGCTTAGAACCCCCGATGATGAGAATGCAGGTATCAATGTCGTTGGACAGACATCAACAGAAATTGAATGTGAAAAAGTCAGTAGTACCATTAATCCAGACTTGACACCTCGCATATCCATTGAAAGCCAATCGTGTGATATATGCGACCATTCTAGCAATGGCGTCACTAGATCTGAGAAACAGGGCAGTAAGAAACATGTTATTGGCAGTATGGTGGATAGGTTAATCCAGTCTTCACAGTTATCATTCTTTCCGGAGCAGGATGATTCACAGACACATATGGATGATGTAATGGATTACGTGGAGAAAAGCGACACCTTCCAAAGCGTTAATGGAGAACAAAAAAACGTGTCCACATGTCGTCGTACCCAGCTAAACAAATCATATGATATTCAGGTAACCTGTAACGCAGACGAAGAGAATACCAGGCAAGTGAAATCTGTGAAGAGGAAAGGAATTGAGAGATTCAGAGGAGTAGTGAGTGGAAACCGGGTAGCTAGGTTCTTCATTGGAGGAATAGACAACCGGTGTACTGAAAGCGCAATGAGGGACTTTCTTCAGGATAAAGGTGTCCGGGTTACACATCTCCGCTTTAATTGTAACCCTAACAAGAGATCAGCTTGGGCTCAGTTGAATGTTGACCTCTCTCGATAAGGTGAGAGTTGAAGATCCAAACTTCTGGCCAGACCGTATTACTGTGAAGAAATGGATTCCTTGGAGTCAGTACCAGAAGAAAATGCAAGATAAATGGATGTACTAAGCCTAATGACATGGAACTGTAGAGGATTCACGTCCTCAGCTGCATATCTCACTGACTGTCTGCAGACATTCTCGGTTGATATATGTGATCTTACAGAACATCAGTTGCATCAACGCAACGTATGTCTACTGTCACATTTACCACCTGACTATTCTTTTCTTGTAAAATGTTTTGCGATCATGATGATCTTCCAGAAAATTACTTCCCAGCACGGGGAGGAGTTGCTTTAATCCTGTCACAACGTGTGGCACCATACACACAACTGATTGATACAGATTATGACTTTGTAATAGGTGCAGAGATACATATACCAAATAGCCAACCATTGGTGATATTGTCGGTGTATTTACCTGCAATAACACAGCCCTTAAAAAACTTTATGTGGGCTGTTGACGTTCTAGAGGGTTTGATGCAGTCATTCTGTGAAGAATATACAGTTATTGTAATGGGGGACTTCAACACCAATGTTACAGGACCTAGATGTGACTTCCAGCCGAATTCCAGAAGCAGACGACTTCATCACCTGCTGTCATCCTTCGACATGGTATCGATAGTAACACAAAGTGAGTGTCAAGGACCAAACTGGACCTTCTGTTCATATGATGGGGGACCTAAGACACTCATTGATCACGTGTTAGTATCACAGAACGACCAAATTAACGTTACTCATGCCAGAGTACTTGATGATCATGGATTCAATGTCTCGGATCATCACCCCATTAATATGGATTTTGCATTAGATACTGCCTTGCCACATCATATTGACAATGAAGCAGAAACATAGAGCTGGCGTGGGAAGCTCGTGACCGTGGTATCATCCGTGATTATACATTTGTTGTGTCACATATCCTGTGGCTGTTGCCGGTTGTAGATGTCAACTGTGGTGAAGAGGGCTAAACCTATACTATGAGACAATTGTCGCCTGTTTGATAAATGCTGCTACTGATACACTTCCTCTGAAACGGTTCCAGAAGCATCTAAAGCCCTACTGGACAGATTGCGTAAAGTCTCCCATAGGGACATGACTATGGCAAGAACAAGGTGGAAGCAAGAGGGACGTCCCAGAGGCATGCAACACATATCATTCAAAGGGTACAAGATGAATAAAAACAAATTTAGGAGAGAGATGAGACAGGCTGCAAATAATGTGATATCTCAATGGATGAGCGGACCTGCGAGGAAATCATCTGAACTGAATCAAAAGCTTTCTGGCACCTGGTGAAACCGGAGGTTGAAAGGATCCCGTGACAAAGTGATCACACCAATTCAAAGTAGAAGGGTCACATGCAGCCAAACTGATGATGTGCTTCAAGAAATGGGCTTATCACATTGAAACTGTCTTTCAGTCATCAAGGAGATAAGCCTCATTTTGATGAATGTTTTAAACCATCACTTATCGAAGTCAGGTTTCTGGAGATAAAGGAAACTGTGCAACGCGGACAACATCTGATCCCTGTCTTATCACACTTAATGAAGTTGAGGCAGTGTGCAAAGAAGCTAAAAATGGAAAATCAGGTGGAGATTGATGGATTGAGTATATAGGCATCTGAAGTTTGGAGGGAGAACATTAATGCATCACTTTTAGGCTGTCTATATAACCTTGTCATTCAAACTGGTTTCATTCCACGAGCCTGGAAGCGTAGTGTTATCCTGCCACTGCATAAAGGAGGCGGCAAATCAAAGAAAGACCCAAACTGTTATCGCGGTATTTCATTAAGCCCCCGTAATAGAGAAAGTCTTTGAAATGGCCCTACTGCCTCACTTAAACGCTCTGCGCCAGGATAACAATTTCCCTAACAAACAGCAGCAGATGGCTTACCAGGAGAGTCTCTGTTCACCCCTCACGCTTCGTTCAACCTGCAGGAGACAGCGTTCAGCACTACCAAGAGCGAGGCAGCGACGTTCATGTGCTATTTCTTGACAGCTGTAAAGCATTCGACAGTGTGTGTGGCATGATGGTTTGCGGAAGAAGTTGTATGATGGTGGAGTTAAAAGGAAAACTGTGGACTGTTATAGACAAGCTGTACCATGATATGGAGCTGTGTGTATTGATAGGTAACATGCAGTCGAGAGGTGGTTCCTCTTCAGCAAGGCGTACGTCAGGGTGGAGTGTTGTCTGCAAGGCTGTATCTGCTTGTATATCAACCAACTCTTGGACGATATTACTGAATCGGAAGAAGAGGTGCCCTGATTTTGTTTGTATTATATGTATAATTCTATTAAGGAGAGCCCAATGTCTGAGAAAAGTCCGTTTAGTGATTAAACAGAGTTTCCAACTATTTATCAAATAGCAAAGAAATATTCTTGTTGACATTGTCCATATAAAGTAACTGATAGCAACTCTGAGGCAGAATTTTAGGATTTGAAATCCGGTCATTAAATATATAGTACGGTAAGTAACAATTTAAAAAGAATCCGAAGATTTGGAATTTGAAATTAATCTTTTGACGTGTGTTAAGTTTCATTATTTGTAAATAAAAATAACATGAAATTAAATAACACCACAAAATAGTTAGTCATTCAATCGAATAGCTGATTAAATTCGATATTTAAATGTCCAAAATCGATAATATTTAACACAACAATATATATTATGTAACAAATATTTTTAAATTTTAGGTTGGCGTCGCCGGATAGATGTGCGGACATCTGATCAACTTAACTGGGACGCA